>NC_141606.1:6605000-6905000 GCF_047967505.1 Dipteris shenzhenensis
TCTGCTCCAAAGGAACTGAAATAGGCTTACAGCCTATCATCCCATATTTGGACAGCATGTCCAATCCATACTGCCTCTGCAAGAGCTGTATCCCACTTGGTGATCTAATCACCTCAATGCCCAAGAAATAACGCAGCTCTCCCAAATCCTTCATCTCAAACTTTTGCCTCAATAGCATTTTCACATGAAGGATATCTTCATCACTATCACCTGTGATGATCAAATCATCAACATAAATGACCAGCAGCATAATCCCTTTCTCTATTTTTCTCACATAGAGTGAGAAATCTGCCTTGGAAATCTGAAAGCCAATAGTGACAAGATACTGTCCTATCTTGTCAGACCATGCTCTAGGTGCTTGCTTCAAGCCATACAAGGCTTTCTTCAACCTGCAAACAAACTCAGGATGAGTAGCATGAACATAACCTGCTGGCTGCTCCATAAAGACCTCTTCTTGCAAATCACCATGCAAGAAGGCATTCTTTACATCCATCTGATGTAAAGACCATCCATTTGATGCAGCCATAGCAATGGCTGCTCTTACGGTTGCCATCCTTGCAACCGGGCTGAAAGTTTCTTCATAATCAATGCCATATGTCTGTGCATACCCCTTGACAACTAATCTTGCCTTGTATCTATTCATAGAACCATCTGCATTGTGCTTGATCTTATAAACCCACTTACAGCCAATTGCATCCTTGCCTTTAGGCAAAGGCACCAATTCCCATGTAGCATTAGCATCCAAGGCATCCATTTCTTCATCCATGGCTTTCTCCCATTTTTCATTTCCCATGGCTTGCTCAAAAGAAGTGGGTTCTAGTTCCTATATCACTTTGACCATATAGGCATAGTGAATGGCTGTAAATCCATCATATTTCAGCCTATCCACAGGATACCTAACCCTGGTAGACCTGCGCAAAATAGGCTCACTTCCAAGTGCTCTCAAAACATCCCTGGTCTTCCTTACTCCAGGTGTAACGACAGAAGGAATACCCAACTCATCATCAATGCTATGTTCTGAGCCACTGGATTCACCATCCACATAAGAGTGACCTGCATTCACATCAAACATGGGCTGATCTACCTTCTCTTTTCCTTTTCGTGATACCTGCGTACCACTTTCTGCATTGCTTTGAGGAGATTCTCCTGATCTCAATCTGCCTGTCCATGGCGAAGTATGTGAACCACTGCTAGAGGACACTGCAGGTCCACTGATATTTTGTGATTGCTGCTGTGAATTCTGTGCAGCATTACCATTTTGTGCATCTACATCAATCATCACATTTGCTGGTTTATACCAGCTGCTCATCTCATCAAAAACAACATCTCTGCTCACTGTAAACTTACGAGTAGAAGGGTTATAGCATCTATACCCTTTCTGCTGCAGAGAATAACCAATAAAGACGCACTTCTCAGCTTTTGGATCCAACTTGGACCTCAACTCATCTGGCACATGGACATAGGCAATGCAACCAAAAATTTTCAAATGAGAAATATCTGGTTTCCTACCAGTATACATCTCCTCTGGCATCATGCCGTGTATTGCTGCAGTGGGAGTCCTGTTCATTATATAAACTGCTGTAGCAACTGCTTCAGCCCAATAATAATCTGGTAGATATTTTTCATTTAGCATAGCCCGAGATACCTCTCCAATATGCCTGTTTTTTCTTTCTGCAATTCCATTTTGCTGTGGGGTATGACTGCATGAATATTGTTGCTTTATACCATGCTCCTGCAAGAACCTTGCAAACTCATTTGAGAGGTACTCTCCCCCTCCATCTGACCTTAGGCATTTTATTTGCAGGCCTGTTTCTTTTTCAACCATAGCTTTGAAAGCTTTGAAGTGCCCAAACACTTCACTTTTCTTTTTCATAAAATACACCCACAGTTTTCTGCTGAAGTCATCAATAAATGTGACAAAATAGTGACAGCCTCCAATAGATGCAGCTTTTGTAGTCCACACATCAGAGTGGATTAATTCCAATGGCTTTTTACTCTCTTGAACATGCCTAGGAAAAGGTTTCCTTTCCTGTTTCCCAAATTGACAGGCTTCACAAACCTTGTGCATTTCTGCAACCTTGAATTTAGGCAATCCTGCAACAATATTTTGGGCTTGCATTGATTTAAGTTGCTGTATATTAACATGACCAATGCGTTTGTGCCAGATATCAATATTTGCAACTACACCGGTCCCATGTGCAAACATTGCTGCACTCAATTCAGGCATGTCTGCATCCAACATAAACATCCTGCCCTTCTTCTTTCCTTTTGCTATCAAGCGACCGTTATTTTTCATATCCTCAACAAAGCATCCATGAGGATTAAATCTAACCTGCAAGCCCTGCTCAACCATTCGACCAACAGAAACCAGGTTCTTGGTGATGTTCGGGACATGAAATACATCAGACAAGTATTTCTTTTTCCCCTCCTGCATAGACAAAGGAATTTTGCCAATCTGCACAATAGGATGTGCAGTATCATCACCAGTCTCCACAAATCCTGGTTTTTCCATTTTTCTTGCATCCTGCATCCATTCTGCATGACCTGTCATGTGGTTTGACGCACCTGAGTCAACATACCACACATCATTTTGTTCTTCTGCACTTATCACAGAATTGGTCATATGCTGCACCATAAATAGATGCTCATTTCTGTCATCACCCTGCCTGCTAGAAGATGCATAATTGCCTTGCTGCAATTTTCCATTCATAATGTCATTCTGCTTTTTGTAGCAGTCCTTAGCCATATGACCCATTTTGCCACAATAGTAGCATTCAACACTGCTGTTTGCATTTTGGCTTCTCTGCCATCCACCACGGCCTCTTTGGCTCCCCCTGCCTCTAGAGTTACCACGTCCTCCTGCATAGGACTGGTTTTCTTGCGTTTGCTGCATATTCTGATTTCTACCACGGCCTGCAGATCGGCCTCCTCTACCTCTGCCTCTACCTCTGCCAGCATTTGAGTAGAAGACAGTTTCTTTTGAAGTTCCTGCTGAAGAAGATGCACCACCATTTCTTTGCTCTTCGGAAATTAGAAGAGCAATCAACTCCTCAAAATCAGGAAATTTTTCACGGATGGCAATGGATGTCCGGAACTGTGCATAATCCTTTCCTAGACCATTCAAGGTCACAGAGACCAAATCGTCATCATCCACTGGCGACCCAATGGAAGCAAGTGCATCTGCAATTTTCTTCACTTTCATGTGGTAGTCATTTATGCTCAAATTTTCTCTCTGCACATTGTGCAACTCCTGTTTGAGTTGCATTTTCCTGGTTTGCGTATTTGTGCTGTACATTTTTGCCAAAGTATCCCATGCCTCCTTTGGCGTATTCGCATCCTGAATATGCACAATCATGGAGTCCGAAATACTAATAGACAGCCAGTACATAACTTTCTTGGCTCTCTCATGCCATCCTTTAAATGCCTGCATTTCCTGTTGACTGGGAACATTAGGAAGAACAGGTTCTTCTTCATTTCCTGTAATGAATTCCCAATAGCCTTTTCCCATCAAGAAATTCGTCATTCTAAACTTCCATGCCTGGAAGTTATTCTTGTCAAGCCTCTCGCCACACCGCGAAGGGCATCTCAATCTGAAACAGTGCACTCCTGCACTTCTGGCTGTGCTACCTGCAGAGATTTGCTCCCAAACTCGAAATAGGAAAGCAACACTGGTCCTCTTACCAGGACACCACGAACTTGGCTTGCTTTCTTGAGCTCCTTACCACGAACAAGGCTCTGATACCATGTGAAGATAGTGGGAGAGAGGGAAGGAGTCTCACTTGCGGCTTTCTCACATGCACAATGGGGGAATACACACAAAGGTGGAGGCTGAAGACAGTTTTCCTCTTCTTAGTTGTAAAAGCCAAAAGAACTCTAGTACAAAGAAATAGAAGAACCCTATATGTGGGTCTCAAACCAAACTCAACTAACTGAGCCACAAACTAGAGTAGATAAGGATAGCTGTCATCTAGCTATTATTCGTGGGCAGTGTACCAACCGCATCTCCAGCTAACAAGTCGGTGACATAAATACACAATGGTCACCCTGGCATATCGTGAGTGGAGCTCGATATCTCAACACACGCATGTGACACGTGGATAATCAAGCTTATAGAAATCCCATAAGCATGGAATGATGATGGAGATCCTGGAATATAAGAAAGGCATTAGGAGACCCTCCCCATATCCTAGCCGGCTCTTTTTGGGAGTGGGGAGGCATAGCATGGCTAGGAGAGGCGAGGGTGTCAGACCCCTCGTACTCGGCGCTACCTTTGACATGTGGCAGCCATGCGATGGCTCCCTACAGAGAGGAGAGAGAGAGAGAGAGAGAGAGAGAGAGAGAGAGTAGTGTGTGTGTAGAGGAGAGAGAGAGAGACATAGTCAGAGAGACACACACATGCACACATAGAAAGACAAAAGGGAGCGAGAGAAGGGAGCGAGAGAAGGGAGAGAGAGAGAGAGAGAGATTGTAAACATATGTATATGTATATATTTATATTTATTATTTATATTATGTGGACACGAGAGAGAGAGAGAGAGAGTAAACACACAAGATACACACACATGTGCATATGGTGTTATTTTACATGGGTGTCTCTATGCGTGGATGTTTGTGTTTATGTGGTCTTACAATATATAAAGGAGACAAATCCCATAGCTATCGGGTGGAGGAGTTTGCAGGTTTGGGAGGACTATGGAGGTTTGGTGAGGCTTAGAGTTTGGGGAGGGAGGTTCGGTGAGGCCTGCTGGTTGTGGATAGAAGACACGTGGCCATGTGCAAAGATCTGACCAGCATGAAGGGCAAAAGCTGAAACATGGTGATGGTTGGCGGCTCGTTGGCGGCAGGCTGCAGTTGTGGAGGCATAGTAAATGCTTGGAGGCAGGGGACTGAGATGTGCATATGGACATGTGTCACTTGGAGGTACAGAATAAGAGGCACAGTAAATGCTTCAGGGATAAGGGACTAGCACGCAGAGATCAGGCACAGAAACAGAGGCAAGGGACAACACACAAGGTATTATAGGTGTTGCATAGCCCTTGCCAGCAGAGTTGCGCAAAGCCACACTCATTAGTAAAATGGGTATGATAGAATGAGGTTTGTGGTGATGGAGGGTGTAGTGGATGGCATGGCTAGAGGTTTTTGGTGATGGAGGATTGCCAGCAAGATGGTGGCAATAGCCATGGTTGCCCAAGCACCAAAGCTGGAAGGTGGCTCAAGGAAGGGCTCTAGCAATGTGAGATATGAGAGAATACATGCCATGGTGGTGGTGCTACTGCTATAAAGTCAAACAAATGTCGATTAGCAAATGAACAATTACTTCAAGTCCATGTTTTACCACTAGCTTTGAGGCATGTTTTGATCTATGGAGCTCTTCTTTTTCTTTACATTTTGTGCTATTATATCACAGTTTTGGTCTATCAGCTTGAAGTCCAAGTCATCCAAAACAAGAAGCTTAAATACTTAGAGCTTGCTTGATAAATCTATGTATGATGTTTTCTGTACCATCCATACAACTTGATATGCACATTGCAAAGACACCCATTCAAGAAGGTATTCTAAAGTACATTTCTACTATTTATCACCTATAATGAGTCTAATACTAATTTGGAAGAGAGTAGAATGACAAGTAAACTACATAGTGGAAAGAGAGGAATTGTAGGATGCAAGGATTTCATGAATCATCTATCCTTTGGAAACTTTGAAATATCGAGATTAAATTGAATCCAATTTAAATCCTTTGAAACCATGTATGCAAATATGTGAAAGTTTGGGGCATAGAAGTCGAACTGGGCCCTTCCCTTTAATTCTTTGAATGCTAGAAATGGCCTTACTAGCAGTGCACGCCTTTGTTTGGGGCTAAATGTAGACAATTTGGTGAAGACAACATTTTATGATCCCAAGTTGAGACCCAGCAGAGTAGGTCTCTAACCCGTCGTAGATGGGTCATGATACTCATAAGGCCTTAAAGCCTTGAGTAGTGCAGAGGCCATAATTTGGAGGGGCTCTTAATTAATAGAGCTAGGTCGGCTGTTTCGATCACAAATTAGTGTCGAAGGCTGTTATCACAGCTTTTTGCAGGTTGATGCAATCATGTGGGCATTGCTGGGTGGATGAATTTGAGCATTCGATGATTAATGGAAATGAGTATTGAACCCGTGCTTTGCACACGCAAAGATGCATGACCATCCTGAACCACCCTCCATCAGAAGGTGTATCTTTGATTCTTAAATTGCTAATTAATTCATCTTGCATACATGGATTGGATTTTGAAAATTTGGCTAAGTCTTAACCCATGGCTGTGAGACCTTCCATCTCCTCCATTCCATTGACCTTCTATCTCCTAAAGCTACCTCTTGTCTTTCCAAGTCCTCCCCCTCCAAGCCTCTATCCAAGAGCTCCTTTTTTGTGACAGGTGGCAGGCTCTTTCTTCCAAGCTGCCAACTGTCCTCTTTTTCTTTTTGATAGATAGATCAGCAGTGAATCTAATCTCAACAGCTGCTGCTTTTTGACCCGTCAAGCAATGCACGTCTGTCAACGTTTTGATTCTGGTGGCTTTCTTTTCACTTCCGAAGGAAGCTTTTGGGGCGGTGCAGGACGTAAGCATCTCGCGCAGTGCATTGGTTCGCAAGCGATAGCAAATTGCAAATCTAACCGGTGCATCTTCTCTGCAGGTGTTATCCAGCAGCTTCTGATCGAATTTAAGTTAGAAACACGTCAAAACTGCACGTCGATGTCCACCGGCATGATTCATAGCCAAGGTCGACTCGCGTGCTATGCAGTTTAATCAATCCATTGCCTTTATCCTCAAGCACCTTCCTTGATCTTTTCTCTTCCGTTGTTCGCCCTCCTCATCAGCATCCTTTCATGATCCGTTTCTTCTCCGTCACTACTCTCCGATGACATCACTTTACCTTCTCCTCGTAGAGTATATATATATTTCAAGTTGCACCCTGGATCGTAAGATTCTAACCCCAACAACAATTGCAATACCCATTGTTAGAATCGCCTGCATCAGCTGCTCGACTGCGATATGCATATGGAATCGGGGTTTGTTGCAGCTGCTCTACTTGGCCTTCGCAAACGATTCCCTTGGTCCGTAATTCTCCTCGTGAGGGTCGTCTCGATGCTGCAACATGACTTCGGTCTGGCAGTGGAGAGCCATAGCATTGCCCCGCTCGGTGATAGATGCAACCTGGCAGATGATGGGCTGCAATACTTGCAATTCTACGGTTCTCCACAACCTCGAGTATTAGCTCCGTATAATGTTGTAAGCGTTGACTGGTATGGTGCAATGGGCGACAGGCTAACCGATGACACCCAGGTACTTTTCCTCGTTGATGTATTGCGTTCATGGATTCTTCCCTAAACTCCACCGTATCGCAAACGCCTGTAGCCCAGCCTATTGCCGCTCTCCTTTTTTTCGTGTGTTGCTTTTTTAGAAAGTGCTTTGTGTACATTTCTTTCATTCAGATAATTAACATTTGAGGCCACTTTCGGCACATAAATCATCTGCAACGATTATTTCAGGCATTTGCAGATGCATGGAGTGATGCTTGCTCCTTAGATACGGCTGTTTTTCTTATTCCCTATGGCAAAACGTACCTCGTGAGCCCTCTCACCTTCAAGGGCCCTTGCGGAAGAAGACTTACAGTTGAGGTATTCTGTTCATCCATAGCATAAGGAACTTCAGAAGGTATTCCGTCGGTTCTTTCGCGCTGGATCCAAATTAACTATTTATGGCTTTGCAGCTGGCTGGAAATTTAATTGCTCCTCCTAATTTGCATAGCTGGAATAAGTCGAATTCAAACGCATGGCTTCATTTCGCTCACATGAACGACCTTACCGTAGAAGGAGGGGGCACCATAGATGGACAAGGTCGACATTGGTGGGCGCGATCTTGCCATAAAAACAAGAAAGCGGTAGGCTTCATATATAGTCCGCATTTGAAATTTCTAGTGTCGATAACATGTGATGATCCTGGTAATGCCTGGCAAATCGTTCTTGCGCTTCGGTGACTGAAAGAAGCCACGGTGTTTTGGAAACAGAAATGCGGCAATGCTCCGACAGTGAGTCTCGTAGCACTTTTTATGGAGTACACTTGATGCAGTCATCGAGATCTGAAGCAGATTAATGTCTGAAATTTTTGTCTCTGATTGGCGCTTTGATATTTTATCTGATGCTGGATCACCCTTACGACGTTTTAAGCGAATCATGCCAAATGTCCTTTGAATCGGTTGTTGTCCAGGCCTTGAGATTCAGTGCTGTCCATAACCTTCAAGTGAGAAACTTGCAAAGTATAAACAGCCCTCAGATCCATATAAACTTTGCGCAATGCTATGGGGTTCAAGCCTTCAATCTTCAAGTGGAAGCACCAGCAAGTAGTCCAAATACGGACGGAATACACATTTCAAAAACCCAAAATGTCCTCATCCAAGATTGCATTGTCGCAACAGGTACCCCTAAATTGAAGTAAAACCTCATCTTGAAGACGCTCAACCGTAGACGCTGTCTTTGATATGGGGGACGACCTGTGGTTTTCAAGGGAAGAATGGGACAGAGAGGTCTGTGACGGGGATGGTCTGGCTTTCAATATCATTTGGAGTGAATTTAATTTACGAACGCTGATGAATGTGTCCGGTGGTTGGTCTTGCTTTCGAAAATCACTGTCATCCTTGATAATCGACTGAAATGTATGGACGGACCTCAAAATCTAACTCTGTGGCCGGAATCAATCGATGTGTAGGAGACGACTGTGTATCGATCGTGAGTGGATCTTCCGATATACGAATCAAGAATTTAACCTGCGGACCAGGGCACGGAATAAGGTATAGCTTGCATTTGTGAAGATAGAAATATATAAACTTTTGAGCGATGGGGGATCTGAACGGATCGGTTTTGTGCAGTATTGGGAGTTTGGGAAAAGACAACAGCGATGAACATGTCTCTCTGGTGGTGGTGGATGGTGCAATTCTCTCAGGCACGAACCATGGACTTCGGATAAAGACGTGGGAAGTGAGTGTGATTGCTTCTGTTCTCCTTGCTGTGGCGAAATGACGATCCCTACCAGCTATGGAATGTCTTGTATTGAAGTGAAGATCTGAATTCGCCTTGTATTTACAATGATACGATACCCGTCGCCGGAGTTCCGTCTACAATTTGACTGCCGGCCATTGTAGCTCTATTAATGGTGCTTTGTTGTTGTGGCATGGAAATGTATGTTCTTTGGGATCACAGGGTGGAACGGGATCAGCGATCGGTGTGCGATTTTCGAATGTGCAGATGCACGATGTAGCGTATCCGATCATCATAGACCAGCATTACTGTGATTCAACGTCTCAATGCCCGGTTAACAAGGTCCCTCTCTCCGTCTCTCTCTTTCTCACTCTCTGATGTATCTCTTGTACACAAAACCCTCGCAAGAGCACAGCGGCGCACAAACAAAATCATTGCAGTGAGAAATTCCTATGATCCCAATTGCCCAAGCCTAGTTTCTTGTCTCTGCAGACCTCAGCAGTACGAGTGAGCAGAGTTTACTACCAAAATATTTGGGGAACATCGGCAACACAGAACGCAATCAAGTTCGCCTGCAGTGAAGCTGCACCCTGCAAGCAGCTCTTTCTTGAGAATATTTATCTGACGCTAGCTTCGCGAGGGAACAGCACTGCGTTGTGTGAGAATGCGGAAGGCGTGATTGTGAACAATGTGATTCCCCACGTTGATTGCTTACAAGCCATAAGAACAGGTGGTCAAGGTGATTTGCATTGTTCGATGTAGTTCTTTTTTATCCCAAATGTGGGTTGATGTCTCTAACGCTATAGCCAACTTTACACCTTTTTAGCAAAAAAAAAACTTTAAACCTTTTTACCTTCGTTTCAAAGAGATCTTTAGAGGGTAGGTAGCCTTGCATCAAATGCCTTCAAAGGCCTCCTACCTTACACATTTCCAGCTCATTTCTCTCAATGTGGAATATGTGGATGTGAATTATCATAGTATGTGTAATTGAATATCACACTTGGAATATAGGGATCGGAACTATTAGAGAATGTGTAAATTGAATATCTAGGATGGATTGAGAATTTAGACTTGGAATGGATATACTTTCATGTGCTCAACCAATATATGTTGTGGCTTAATGCCATACTATCATAACATTAGTACTTGTCTAACTATCCAGATTAATGCTAAGTGCCTTCTCTTAAAAGCTTGATGTTTGCTTGCAAGGCTTTTTCGACAATTTCTTTTTAGACCTAAAGATTTGATCACTCCTTTTATGGTTTAAAAAATGCTGAAAGACATATCAACTTCCATATCTTGACATTTATTATTACAAGGGCATAGAGGCTTCCACTTTAAAAAACAAAGGAGCTAGTTTGTTAGGCGGCACACATCCACACACACATTTGTGTTCATCCATGAATACTATGTGCACGCAAGCACGCATGGACACCTCACAATAGGCTTTTCTATATGTTGTCACTTTTAAATGCATCTCATGGGTTTTAGGTTTTGAACTTTTTTCCACATGCACTTGAGGGAAAAGATATGCATTCGAGGACATCAAGTATGTCTACTTGTAACCCTAAGCAAAAAGCTCCATTTGTAAATAAATAGTGCAAAATATTGGCATTCTCATTCAACCATTCTATATTCTTGCTATATGTTCGTACTTTCTAGAGTGGAAGAGGGTATAAATTTAGGAGAAGTGTGATGGTACATAATGGGTCAACTTTGAACTGTTAAATCCATAACTTTTGATTTAGAATTTTGATGAACATGGTATACCAAAGCCCTTTAAATTAAAAAAAAATTACATTAAAAAATCCCATGCCAAAAACCTAATTTGTATAGCAATTTATAAAATCTCATTATTGACATTGATTACATAGCCCTCCCTTAAGGTAAGGGCGATACTTCATTAAAGAGACTAACCTAAACTAACTTGACCCACTCTAATCGAACCAAATCTAATCTAGCGCAGATTTTAAAAACAACTTAACCTAACCTATTGTAGTTTAACCCAATCTAAAGTAACCAGCATAGTAGCATAAGCCAACGGAGAGAGAGCACACAAAGAAAGGAGGGAGGGCTAGAGAGGGGAGAGCGCAAGGGAAGACTAGGTAGGGGAAGAATGATTTGGGAGGAGAGAGCATGGGCTAGGGAGTGGTGAGAGGGTTGATGACGGCAAAGAGTAGAGGCGAGAGGGGTGCACAGGGCTTAGAGGAGGGGAGGGGAAGAGGGAGAGGAGGGTATAGGCAAGGAGGGAGTGAAGGCGAGGGAGGAAGAGGTAGGAGGTGGAGCACAAGGGGGCAAGGGAGGTGAGGCAATTGATGGGGATGGACGTCACAAGAAGAAGGAAGGCAAAGAGGCAAGTGATAGGGACGAACAACGCAAGGGGAAGAAAGACAAGGTAGGCGAGGGCGTGTGAGGTGTTAGCGAGAGTCAGAGGGAAAGGCAAATGTGGGGGGAGGGTGAGAGCTGAGAGGGGAGGGGAGGGAGGCTAATTCATTGGGCTTTTGATTTAAAGTTGACCAAGGGGGACATATTAGGGTACAACTTATGACTATTTAATTGGAACTTTGATTAAAGTTAAGTAGGGGGACCATGTTAGGGTACAAGTTGTGCCATCTACAACCTCAATGTTGTATTGATTTTGCATTTTTTCATTTTCTTTATATAACCAAAACAATAATTATAGCTAGGCTATATGTTTTAGTACTCAATGTTAACAAATCTCTCGATGATGCAAGGGGATAGTTTTGATTTTTGTCAAAATTAGTCTATGGGCTCGTGGTCCTCGTTTTCCACTCAATCCAAATCTCCATGATCATTTCTCAAAAAGTTATTGCATTGTCAAAAAATCCATTCGAAATTTTTGTCTCTCACATATAGTTGGTGCAATTGTTGTGCACCCATTGCCACACAATCAATCATCCTCAATTCAAATCTTATGAAGCCTAATAAAAAGTATACTTGATATTACGTATCATTGTCGTTATTGCTTCATAGAGTTTTGATGACGATTAGGAAGGGGAAGAGCAGTTGGGGAGGAGTCAGTATGGGCTAGGGAGGGGCTAGGGAGAGGCGAGAGCATTGAGGAAGGGAAAGGGTAGAGGTTAGAGGGCCCCATAGGGCTGAGAGGAGGTGAAGGGAAGGGGGAGAGGAGGAGGGTAGGCAAGGGGGGAGCGGAGGTGAGGGAGGTGGGAGATGGAGAGCAAGGGGGCAGGGGAGGTGAGGCAAGTGATGGGGACAGACATCGCACAAGAAGAACGAAGCTGAAGAGGCAAGTGATGGGGATGGACAGTGCAAGGAGAAGGAAGGTGAGAGGGAGAGAGGAACAAAAGATTTGGAGAGAGTGGAGGGGGAGAGGAGGCAAAGTAGGCAAGTGAGGCAAGCATCGTGTGAGTGCTAGTGAATGTGGGGGGAGGGCAAGAGCTAAGAGGGGAGGGGAGGGACGCTAATTAATTAGACTTTTGATTAAAAGTTGAGTAAGGGAGACATATTGTGGTACAAGTTATGACTATTTAATTGGAATTTCGATTAAAGTTAAGTAGGGGGACCATGTTAGGGTACAAGTTGTGCCATCTGAGTGCCCTACAACCTCAATATCGAATCGATTTTACATTTTTTTCATTTTCTTTATATAACCACAACAATAATTATAGCTAGGCTATATGTTTTAGTACTCAATGTTAACAAATCTCTCGATGATGCAAGGGGATACTTTTGATTTTTGTTTGAATTAGTCTGTGGGCTCGTGGTCCCCATTTTCCACTCAATCTAAATCCCCATGATCATTTCTCAAATCAAAGTTATTGCATTGCCAAAAAGTCCATTGGCAAAATTGTTCTCTCCCATAAACTTAGTGCAATTGTTGTCGTTGCTGCTTCACAAAGTTCTGATGATGACTAGGAAGGGGAAGAATGGTTGGTGAGGAGTGAACATCGGCTAGGAAGGGGGAGAGGGTTGAGAAAGGGAAAAGGGTAGAGGAGAGAGGGGGCCATAGGGCTAAGACGAGGGGAGGGGAGGTGGGAGAGGAGGAGGGTAGGCAAGGGGGGAATGAAGGGGAGGGACGTGGGAGCTGGAGAGCATAAACCCTCCATATCACATGTGTTCAAGGCCTATATTTAAAACCTAATTTTGTGATTTTTTCATGAATAAACCACACCCTTTTTCTATTCAATATGTGAATACCACCTTTAAATGGTACCCTTCTGTATGTAAAAAATATGTTAGAGGATTTTCAAATCCCTTCCATTCAACCCTACATATTTTATGCAGACTCCCCGAGCACCTTAGAAGTAAGGTGAGACACTAGCAAATAGTCAAATAATTATGGAAATATTAATAGACTCCACCCTTAAACACAATAGAAAGAATCATTGCAAGATTTAGAAGGTTAAATTTTCATATGTTCTAAACTAAAGAAACTATATATCTTGGTGAAATCCAACACATGCCCAAATTCATGCTATCAAAACAACATAAACCATGCGAATTCAACCTCAACATAGTTGCCATAATGACAACAATGAAAAAACCATAGTGAGTTATTATCACATTCCCAATCTTATAAACTCCATCATGCATACCTCAAATTATGTCAATAACACTATAAAATTTGTGCACATGAGGAATATGTGTAAAAAGCTAACTTATACTCATTGTTTGTCATTGATGATTTCATTGGGGATGTTGTAGAAGCTAGGCCTTACAAAGTGTGATGCAATCTATGCATTGTATCCTTCTATATTCCTAGCATGAGTTCAAAAAATATTTTAATTCCATGTGCCATGTTCATGCTTCATGCTCAACAACGGTTCATGATCGGTATCAAGATCAAGGACTTGATATGGATAAACGTAGGGAGCCTACATTTAGTTGTTTTCTATGGACCACACTAAGACATTGATCAATGAGTTAGCATTTTTTGGGAAGAGTTTGCTCATTTTTCCCATTATGCACCTGAGCATCCCTATTCTATTTATGTCCGACCTGCTTCAAAGGCTTGCATGGCAGGTCAGTACTTATCCCCTTCAAAATGGAGCTCCAATGGTGACCTTGTTTTATGTCCGACCTGCTTCAAAGGGTTGCAAGGCAGGGCAATATTCCTTTTGAGCTAGAGATGCCCTGCTTTATGTCCAATCTCATTTGGGATGTATTGTGGGATGTAAACAACCAAAATTTTGTACATAGTGATCAAGGTTGCACCTCAGCATGTAAATGGTACATAGGACCCAAGGCTGCCAAAAATGTGTAGAATTTACAAATTTTGTAATAACACAAGCACATTTCTCTTTGTTATATTCTCTCAACAAGTCCCAAATGGTGAATCTTCTTAGATTGTTGTAATAATTAGTTTATAGTAGACTGTGATTTTATAGTAGTGTATGCCACTATTCGGGTGCTAAGGGATTTCTAATATACCCTTGAATCTAAGAGCCAAAGTGTTTAGCATAATAGCTTCCACAATTATATAGCAATCAATCTATTAGGTTATAGCATGGACCCTCAATAAGGAAAATGTACCCCAAAACCATTAATATAGGTACCAAGCCATGCATCAACTAGCTCATTTAGGTGAGATGTGACCCCTTCACACATGAACATATGGTCGACCATGTGTTCATGTGTTCAATTTAGCCCGTTGAGTGATAGAGAGATTTCTGCTCTTTGAGAAAATTTTCCATCGATTTTCTTCTCCTCTTGGCATGAGAGAGAGAGAGGATTGTGAATTTGCATTGAGAGAGAGAGCTACTTCTCAGAGAGAGATTGTGAGAAATTCTTTCTTGAAAAAGAGAGTTCATTGGGAGAGATTCTTGTCACTGATTAGAGTGGGAGAACAATTTCCTTCATCAATAGCACCAGACTTTATCTAAAGCCCAAGCAATAGTACAGATCCATCTTCAACAGGTTCCATATCCAACAGAGCCAAGGCGGAACTGGAACTCCAACTATTTCCTTGTGGCAACAACTACAGCCACGAGACAACTACAACTGCAAGGGGACTCCTTTGCAGTGCTCAACAAATCCAACATCGACGGGCTCTCTCGCCAGCATTTCTCCTTCTACAGCTCAAGGCAAGGTGGCCTATGCATCGCAACAACGACTCTTGACCCAAGCAAAGCCCTTGAAGCCTCTCCAAACTTGGGTGACCTACAGCAATGATGGATGTTTCGATGTGTGTCAAAACACCCGTCTACACTGACGACGACCACCCATCCTCATCTTCAAAGCTCTCTCCAGCCTCAACGTTTCATCGACCACACTGCTCCGATGGCCAAGTGCAATGACCTTCTCCAACAAATAAATGACCTCTCAACTGTGGGTTGCACACAACACCTTCCTTCTAGCTCGTTACCTCCAACTGCAAACAATAGCAAAGGCATCTCGGCCAGCTCTAATGATCTATAGCAGCGACCCAATGAACCAAATCCATCTTCAAATGGCTCTAGCCTCAACTCTGTGACTAGCCTCAACTCCTGCTCCACCGATTGGAGCTTCAACAACAGCATCAACGGCCTCTCCACGTGGTGCCACAAGCCTGTGGATCTATAGATGTGCCTTTTACATCTCCTACTCTAGCCTCTCTCCAACAAACAACTCCAATGCCCGCAATCTGCATACGCCTGGTGACTAAGGCCTCCTACAGTGCCATCTTGTGGCTCAGCTCAAAGAGCAATGAATGATCCATCCAACACACAAGGACAAACGAGCCAAATCCTATGCTCATGCCGACATGCCTTTCACATAAATAATTCCATTAACGGAATCCTTGAGATTCTGGAAGCATCTTACCTTACCGGTTACCCAATGATTGACACATGGCAGGAGCCTTATCCCAAGGAAGGGTTGGTCTACAGTGTGCCATGTGGCATCTTATCCTCTCCAACTACCATGTTAGCACACCTTATCCACAAGCCACATCAGCACCCTTGGGTCAACTGCCACATCATTGCCTAGGTGGACATTATCCACTTGCCACATCATCACTGCCACATAGGTAAGTCCAATCACAAGTGCCACATCATCATTCCACCCTAGTAGTCAAAGTCAAAGTCCACATCAGCATCCACATCATCAAATGACCTTGGGTTAGTCATCTTAACCATGGTTGGGTCAACATGACCATGGGCTAGGTCATCCTATGCCACCTCATCTGTCCAATCAGCACAGTCCCCTGTCATAGTTACCTCTCCACATGCACTTCATGTGAAACACAGCTGCTCCACAGGCACAGTCACTGCATGTGACCCCCTGACTGCCACATCATCATTGAGCACATTTGCACTCCTTTTACCCCTCCACCTAGATCAAGTCGTATCTCTTGATCTAGGAAGAATTTGAGGGCGCTCCAAAAAGGAAGATCCATCGATTTTTTGTGCTCTACGTACTTGTCACTTCACACACATATTTTGGTGCAAGTATAGCTAATCTTTGAGCCTCACCGACAAATCCACTTCCTACACGCACATCCACCTCTACATCAATGCATCTGACCCAACACATAAAAAGAACCAAAGAAAGGAAATTATTTGTTGTTCTTTCATCGATCGATGGTTGGTATAAATCTAGATCAGAGTAGACTAGATCGCCATAGAGGGGACGCTTTGAATCTCCCCAAGTTGCCAATCTAAGCCATGCCTGAAATTCTCGACTAGTTTCTACTTAGAGTCCATATGCTCACATACAGTTTGACATCATCACATTACCTAAAACCTAATGTTCATCCATTCAGTGTGAGCAGACTTCAGAGTGTTCAGAGGCATTGCCGATTATTCTATGGGAAGATAGCACATGATTGATTTCACACACACATGCCAGCATTGTAAAGCCTATTCGTCTATTTCACGACATTGTGCACATCATTTAAGCCTTGTAAAGCCTCTTGGCTATTCCCAGCATCATTTGCCACAAGCTTTGAAATTCAGATCGGATTATATATATTGTAGTTCTACCTTCATCAACAGTTCAGATTTCACTTGCCATAGTCAGTGTTTTGCAGTTGATTCAGGCAGTGATTTTCATGACACTGTGAGTATATTTCTTGCGCCTTGTCTACGACTAGTAACCTCAATCTAGAGGCATATACTAAGCTAGACAACTCCAATTATGGCACATGGAAATACCGAATGGAGACCATTTTTGTACTTTAGGACAAATGGGAGTATGTCGATGGATCTACACCTAGACCATTGGATGATCTAGCCAACAGAAGCTCTACTCCACTTGTTGTTTTAGCACCAACAATGGGATCTACATCATGATCTCCAGCTACAAAAATAGTTTCTGCACCTGTAGCAGATCTTGCTATTGCCTGAGCTCAGGCAGAATGGGATAAGAAAGATAAGTATGCATATCATTTGATCAAGTAGAATGTGCAAGATGTCATGCTAGGATAGCTCAACACTGCCAAGACATCAAAAGAAGCATGGGATATGTTCGTAGCTCTATACAAGTCCAAGAACACTTCTAGGATTCTCACACCAAGAAACCAAATCAACTAGAGTTTCGGCAACAGCAACGAAACCAGTCATGCTTACGTACTCCGGTTTAAAGACAATAACAATCAGCTTGCAACAGTAGGAGAGACTATGAATCTAGCAGAAATGGTTCAAGTCATCCTGAATGGACTTGGAGAGGGATATGAGAATCTAGTCCAGAGTATTGTCATCCAATGGCAAATTTCGACATTGGAAGAACTTCAGTTAGTCTTGCTTGGCGAAGAACTCAGGACTGAAGCCATTCATGCACACAAAGGTCATTCTAATGATCAGGCATTCACAACTTCAGACAGAAGTAGAGGTAGAGGTAGAGGTAGATCATTCCAAAAAAGTGGTCATCATCAGAAACAAAGTCATCAACAAAGTCAGCATCAGCATTAGCATCATCCTCAACATCAGAATCAGCAAAGAGGAAATCATTTTAATCGAGGAAGATTCCAAGGAGGAGGGAATGCATACACCAATATGCCAAACATTCAGTGCAACTATTGTCATAAGTTTGGACACTATGAAAGAGATTGCCGCAAGAAGCAGTATGACCAAGGCGGTCAATCCAATAACAATCGAGGGAATTTCCATGGCAGAGAAAATAATTGTGGTGGAAATTCTAGTCACAGTCATTTTGCAAATGAACATGGGAATATGTTTCTTGCAAATGACGAGATACAAAAAATTGATTCAATGTACGTAGACACTAATTGCAATCCAAAAGATAGTAGGGGAATTTTGGACTCAAAAAGGGTCTCATAAGGAGTGGATTAGCAAAATGGATTAAGAACTAATAAGGTCTTTAAAGGGTCCCATCACCCCCATATGAGTCCAAAAAAGTACACCTCCCTAGGCTTTGGTGGTCCCAAAAAAGTGCACCTCCCTCTCCCACTTGGAGGATGCCCACCATGTGTAAGAAGTCCACCCTCTTTATACCCCAAGGTGGTTCCCACTCCTAAAAAGTATCTCGCGGGTACTACTTCCCCCAAAAATGTAAAAATTTTCAAAAGTGCCAAAAATGACCTAAAACCCTTTCAAACTTCCCCCAAACCATGCATATGCACCCAAATCCCTTTCCAAACCTTGAATCCTTCTTCTACTCCACCACAGTCACTTTCCAATGCCTCGATCCTTCTTCTTCTCACCTAATCACTTTCTAACCCCTGAATCCTTTTTCTTCTCACCATAATTATTTTCATCACTTTTCTAACCCTCTCATGGCTCCATTGCAAGATTCTCCTACAATGTGGTGCTTGGTAGTTGATAGTGTAATAACAAAGCTATTTTGTAATCTAAAATTTTTAATTACTTTTAGACAATAACTCAAATCTATTTTCTCACATCTCTCATTGTTCCATTTCAATGTTACCAACAAGCAGTAGAAGTGTTCCCTGAGTTACAAGTGCATGTGACAAATTGTGTTCTTGGCAGGTTGCGGTGGAGCTAGCAATTAATCAAAGGGTGCAAGTTACATGGTGCATGAGGGCTACGTTTAGGGATTATGAACTACCTTCTCCCTATAGCTTATTGGATAAAAATTATTCAAATCTTTTCAAATACATGGAAGTAATCTCGATTGGATTTTAGGGAACTTAAGCATGGATGGATAGAACATTGAGGCAATCAAAGGTAGAGGGAAGAATCTTCTTCAATGTGATGGAAGTGGTCATTCTTTAGCATTTAGCACTATATCCAACATTGATCTATTTTGTATGTGTTCTTTTCCTTTAGAGGACACCTATTATATTATAGTGTGTCCTTTTGTAGATACTATATTTTGGCTCCCCAACGGAGGTTGATTGTACTTGCCCTTTCTATGGTAATTGATATTATTTCATTCTAAAATAAATAAATGTTATCATTCTCATGAAATACAGTAAAATCATAATCTATATTGTTTTATTATTATTGTCTTATTCTTGATGCTTGTTGAAGTTTAGCCAAAACTCAATTTCAAAAAGGCCTCTTTCAATGTGCATGTGGTAGGGTGTGGATCAAACAATGTAAGTTTGGCCCAAATGTGTGCTTGGCCAAGAGGACTTTGTTGTGTCTTATGACATTGCTTCTTACTCCTAATCAGCCCCTTCCTGGTGATTAGCTAGTTTCTCTATAATGAACACCAATACACCCCATTAGCCACACATCTATACAAGAAATCAGTTTAGCCAAGAAGAACAAGTATTGTGTAAATAAAGAAAGACAACCACTTGAACTAGGCTTCAATAAGATTGAGCCCCTAATAGTGGTTCCCAACAAATAAAAGAGAAAAATATTAGGAAATCTTGGCCCCCCCCCCCAAAAAAAAAAACTATTTGGGGGAACCAATATTTGGGGCATGGAGAGACATTCCCCCAATTTTTTTTAAAAAAAAATGGCCAGACGGCCCCAGGTGTGAGCAGGCACGACTTTGGGCCAGTCGAGGTCCTCGTATTGCCTAAAGTTGTGCTTGCTCGCACCTAGGGCCATCTGGCCATTTTTTTTCAAAATTTCTTTGGGGGAATGTCTCTCCTTGCTCCAGATAGTGGTCCCCAACAAATAAAAGAGAAAAAAGTTATTTGGAAAAATATTAGGCAATCTTGAAACCCCCCCCCCCCCCCAAAAAAAAAAGAAAAATTTGGGGGGACCACTATTAGGCATCCTTGATTTGTTGGGAACCAATATTTGGGGCATGGAGAGACATTCCCCCAAAAAATTTTGAAAAAAAATGGCCAGATGGCCCCAGGTGTGAGTAGGAGTGACTTTGGGCTAGACGGGGTCCATATATTTTGTTGGACCCCTGTGGCCCAAAGTCGCGCCTGCTCACACCTGGGGCCATCTGGCCATTTTTTTTTAAATTTTTAGGGGGTAATGTCTCTCCATGCCCCAAATATTGGTTCCCAATATATAAAACAAGAAAAAAGATATGGAAAAATATTAGGAAATCTTGAAACACTCCCCCCCTCTCCAAAAAACCTAAATGGGGGAATCACTATTAGGTAACATTGATTTGGGGGAACCAGTATTTGGAGCATGGAGAGACATTCCCTGTCTAGCCCAAAGTCGCACTTGCTCACACTTGGGACCATCTAGCCAAATTTTCACGGGGGAATGTCTCTCCATGTCCCAAATACTAGTTCTCAACAAATAAAATAGAAAAAAGTTATATGAAAAATATTCGGCAATCTTAAAACCCCCCCCTCCAAAAAACCTATTTGGGGGAACTACTATTAGGAAACCTTGATTTGAAAAAATATTAGGCAATCTTGAACCCCCCCTCCAAAAAGCCTATTTTTGGGAACCACTATTACGCAACCTTGATTTGGGGGAACTAATATTTGGGGCATGGAGAGTCATTCCCTCCCAAAAAGTTTGAAAAAAAATGGCCAGATGGCCCCAGGTGTGAGTAGGCACAACTTTGGGCCCAAATTCATGCCTGTTCACACATGGGGCCATCTAGCCATTTTCTTTCAAAATCTTTTTGGGGGAATGTCTCTAGATGCCCCAAATATTGGTCCCTAACAAATAAAAGAGGGAAAAAGTTATTTGAAAAAATATTAGGCAATCTTGAACCACTATTAGGCAACCTTGATTTGGGGGAACCACTATTTGGGGCATGGAGAGACATTCCCTCCCAAAAATTTTGAAAAAAAAAGGCCAGATGGCCCTAGGTGTGAGCAGGCACTAGACGGCATCCCTGTTTGGCCGAAATTTGTGCTTGCTCACACCTAGGGACATCTGGCCTTTTTTTTGCAAATTTTTTGGGGGAATGTCTCTCCATGCCCCAAATAGTGGTTCCCAACAAATAAAATAACAAAAAGGTGAATTGGGGAAAAATTAGGCAATCTTGACCCTCTAGTTTCAGCCAAGTCTGCAACCAAAGATTATGCCTACATGCAGGTCCAATTGATTTGATCTAGCAAGTTCTCTACACTGGGAAAAAACAGCCCTATTTGGAGGCCCATATCTTCTAAATGGTGCAAGATATGAATAATTCATAGTATAACTTTTAACAGTCTTCTGATTCCCTACAACTTTTATCATCATCTCTTTCTGCCCAAACTCGCCATCTAAGGCTTCAAATTTTCATTTAGTATTGGGCACACAAATCCAAGCCAAGAAAACACTTGAGTGCCTTTTTTACATCATTAGGCCATTATTTGCCCATCTGAATGGTTTAACCAAGTAAATCACAAAGTATCAAAGTTGTAACTTGGTGTAAAATCTACAATTCTCTCTTATAGACATTTCCCAAAATCAATCATCTCCTCAGACATATTTGTCTTTCCAAAGTTCTTACTCTCAATATGTTAAGAAAATTGTGAAAACAAATCATGGAAGCAAAAATACAGTGCAATGACCTATGGCCTCACAATGGGTAATCACAAAAAGTACACATATTATACTCTACAAGGTTGATCTACAAATTCTATTCATGGTTTATATATGTTCCATGCACATGCCTTTCACTTTTGCATGCATATGCATATTATACTCCAAGATTGATCTATTACATAAATTCAATCACATTTATTTCTTATGTATTATGTCCTTCGCTAGTTATTGTTTTAGTGTTTACACAAAAACCAATAAGAACAAATGTCACTCTTAAACTTTTAGAGAGAATTTGTCATTATAGATAATTGTTACCTTATACAAGAATCATCAATATTATACATATGTATGCCCCTAATAATCTCATTGTACCTCAATTCAATAGCATTGATATGCATCGACATGTTCTATGCTTATGTACAATTGATCTACAGGTGTTGCTTCTTTTATATGCTCAAATACTTTTACTTTTGGGTGCCAAACATTAGGATATGTCATTCATCGGGTCTTGATGGATATGTTAACTTTGGACCTTCAAAGCCTTGTAAGAAAGTGCTTCCTCTCTTTTCCTATTTTTATTTTCACGATTTGCATTGGCCTGCAGCTAACGCCTTAAGCGCTAGCTATAGTGATGGGCGTAGGAACCCTCTCTTCCCCTCTCTTCTCTTATTCCCTCTTCTTCCCCTCTTTCCCTCTTTTCCTCCCTCTTTCCCCCCTCTTTCCCTCCCTCTATTATTTCCTCTTCTTCCTCTCTTTTGAGTATGCTTATGCATGAGCTCATAAGCATATGCTTATGCTTATGAATGAGCTCATTAGCATATGCTCATATGCTTACGCTTATGCATGAGCATATGCTCATATGCTTATGCTTATGCTTATATGCATATGCTTATGCATAAGCATATGCTCATGCTTATATGCTTATGCTTATGCATGAGCATGTGCTCATATGATCACGCATAAGCATAATCATATGCTTTCTCTCTTCCTCTCTTTTCCTTCTACTCTTTCATCCTCTCTTCTCTCTTTTCTCCTCTCTTTTCTTCTTTTCCCCTCTCTTTTTTCCTCTCTCTTCCTCTCTTTCATCTTCTTCATTCTCTTCTTTTCCCCTTTCTTTTTTCTTCTCTCTTTCAATCGCTTCCTTCTCTTCTTTTCCCAACTCTTTTATCCTCTTTTCTCTCTTTTCATAAGCATATGCATTTGTGTATGCTTATGCTCATATGCTTATGCATGAGAATATGCTCATATGATCATGCATGAGCATAAGCATATGATTTATCTCTTTTTCTTCTTTTGCCCTCTCTTTTTTCGTCTCTTTTCTTCTTTTCCCCTTACTCTCTTTTCCCCTTTCTTTCCCCCCCTCTTTTCCCCTCTCTTTTCCCCTCTTCTCCTCTTCTCTCTTTTCCCCTCTCTTCTCACTCTTTCCTCCTTTTTTTCCTATCTTTTGCTTCTGTTGAGAGTTGTGGTACCATGAGCACATAGATTAAAGGGAAAAGGTATGAGTAAAGGTTAAGCTACCACATGGCATGGAGGAGATATCCCACATGTGAGCAAGCATATGGATGTAAGTACCCTCACCTATAAAAGGGAGGTTCATTTGAAGTAATATCAATCAAGCACTTTGCACTATCTCAATATTCTCTTTATGAGTCCAAGCTAATCTATCTTGGAACCTAATTGACTTGAGGTGCATGTCATGAGCACTCTCTTCATCATCTTTGCACTTAGGTTGCATCCTCCTTAGATTAGTGTTGTATTAGGATGTTGTCTCAGTGACTAGGAGAGCTCGATCCCCCGATTTGTCATGGTATCAGAGCTTAGGTCTAGTCTCCTAGATTAGTTGTAGGCATCTCTTAGGAGCTCATGTTTTTTATCCTAGGTTAGTTTTAGTTTTAGATTTAAGAGCATTCTTTGAGAAATATTTTGATGAGAGAAACTAGAGTATTCTGTTCATAGAGTCTTCTTCATCATGTAAAAGATTTCTGCTTATGAAAGAGAGAGAGAGAGACTTTGAGATCTGTGAGATAGAGTTAGGGATAGATCTAACTCCGAGTGAAACGAGCAAAAGAGGCTCACAGCAAGAAAACAAGGAGATAAAGCGCAAACAACTTGCACCCTTGCTTGACTTCTTCTATTTTTGCATCCTGGCTTGACAATTCAACCCTTGGGAGCTGTAGCCTTTGGGAACATGAAGTAGACCTTTTAGCTGCTCTTCTAGATGTTGCTTACGGCTTTCCTCTACAGCCTTTCCAGGAGCAGCAGCCCCTCCAAGTGGAGCTCTTCAGCATACGGCACCCCAATAGCGGGTAGTCTACAGAGCAAAGGGCCATAGCTCAATGACCTCTATGACCAAGGACTGACGACCGACCTTCCTCTAGACAAGGAACTAGTACGACGGAACATTACAGTGCCCGCTCCATGCACATGGGCTGACCGTCCTCTAACTATGCTCCAGCCACGGGCTAGCTCCAACCAACTCACTACCAATCGCTTCTTCACCTACAGCCATGAGTTGTAGCACTTGCAACAACTCCATTGAAGACTCCCGCTGCACGAGTGACTAAACAAGCTTCCACCAAGAGCCTCGACTGCTCACTATGCTCTAGCACCATCCTCCAAACGGGCACCTTTAGAACCTTCTAAAGCTCCGACGACCAAAGAAGACGACATCCCCGCTCACAAGCCTTCACCTTCGACCACAGTGGATTGGCAGCTCCATTCAATGCAAGGCTCCCTTCAATGGCTGCTTCTAGCCATCAGCAGGCCGACAAAATCTTCTACAGCCAAAGGCTGTAGCTCCCACTGGCTCTCCAGTGAGCCCCCAGCCCTTTTAAGGCTCTAAGCCTCAAGACTCCATCTACCACTCCATAGTAGCGATCTCCCTATGCACGCCTCTCCAACAACTAATGTAGACAGCAAAGCCAATTGCCATAGCTAGAGCTCCAGCGTGCACCGCCACACAGAAACGATCTCCAGCATAAAGTTTCATAAGGTCTCAGTACAAAAAGCCACGTGTCAGACGATAACTAACCAGGGTTAGTTTGAATACCCTTGGTTGATTTTGTAGTCACTGGGGTTAGTTCAACCTTGGTCAATGGTCAAGCAACCCAAAAGAAACCATGGTAAAGTTAACTCACCAACAATAACCATGGTTAGGGTAGGATTAGTTAAGTGCCTTCTAAGCACAGAGTCCCTTCCTAAGCACAGTATGGAATTCAACATGTGAATCCCCATCCCACATCATCAAAGGCCTTCTTCTTCACATAAACTTCGACAAGTCGTAACTTCCAATCCAGAAAGAACTTGGACACACTCCAAAAGGGGAAAGTGATTGTGTTTTTAAGCTCTACACGCATGTCAGATCAAAATCATTGTTAGCAATTAGACATTGCCAATATTAAAAAAAATCAATTGGTAAGACCTTTGCAACAAATGATAAAGCAAAGCATGAATGCACACATCATTGTCATAAGCATGCCAAAAGCGCAAGTGTATGAGATGACCATAGCATGAAGCATGGCATCCACACATAAAGCATTAAGGCACATGGAAGAACAAAGCATCATGCATGAAGCTACACCAAGCAAAGAAGCAAACGCCATCGTCATTAAGGCATGAGTAGAATGATAGGAACAACATGTATTGAGAAGCAAAAACCTTGCCAACCTTGCCTATATTTTGTAATCAAACTTGACCACCTGAGAGTAGCTATGTAAGCACCCAAGGGAGGTATTGACATGTAAAAGCCACACTTGACCACCTTAAGTAGCAATGCAAGCACTAAGGGGAGGTGATGGAATGTAACTCACATCTGACCACCTTGCAGTAGCCAAATGATCATGGCACCAAGGGGAGGTGTTGAGAGTTGTGGTGCCATGAGCACATAGATTAAAGAGCAAAGGTATCAGTAAAGGGCAAGCTGCCACATGGCATGGAGGAGATATCCCACATGTGAGCAAGCATATGGATGTAAGTACCCTCACCTATAAAAGGGAGGTTCATTTGAAGTAATATCAATCAAGCACTTTGCACTATCTCAAGATTCTCTTTATGAGTCCAAGCTAATCTATCTTGGAACCTAATTGACTTGAGCTACATGTCATGAGCACCATCATGTTTGCACTTAGGTTGCATCCTCCTTAGATTAGTGTTGTATTAGGATGTTGTCTCAGTGACTAGGAGAGCTCGATCCCCCGATTTGTCAGCTTCCTCTTCTCTCCCCTCTCCTATCTCCTCTTCTCGTCTTCCCCCTCTCTTTTCCTCTCTTTCCCTCTCTCTTTTCTCCTCAATTTTCCTCTCTATCTTGCTCTCTTTTCCTCTCTTTTCTCCTCTCTTTTCTCCTCTCTTTTCCTTCTTTCTTTTTCGCTTTTTCCTTCTCTCTTTTCCTCTCTTTCATTCTCTTTTCTCCTCTCTTTTCCTCTCTTTTCTCCTTTCTTTTCCTCTCTTTCCTTCTCTCTTTTCCTCTCTTTTCTGCTCTCTTTTCCTCTCTTTCCTGCTCTCTATTCCTATTTTTCTTCTCTCTTTTTTCCTTCCTCTTCTCTCCCCTCTCCTATCTCCTCTTTTCTCTTTTCCTCTCTTTCCTTCTCTCTTTTCCTTCTTTTTTCTCTATTTTCCTTCCTCTCTTTTCCTCTGTTTCCTTCTCTCTTTTCCTCTCTTTTGTCCTCTCTTTTGCTCTCTTTTCTGCTCTCTTTTCCTATTTTCTTCTCTCTTTTTTCCTTCCTCTTCTCTCCCCTCTCCTATCTCCTCTTCTCTCTTTTCCTCTCTTTTCCTCTCTTTTCCTTCTCTTCTCCTTCTCTTTTCCTCTCTTTTCCTCCTCTCTTTTCCTCCCTCTCTTTGCCTCTCTTTCTTTCTCCCTTTTCCTCTTTTTTCCTCTCTTTTGCCCTCTCTTTATCTCTCTCTTTTCCCCTCTCTTTTCCTCTCTTTTTCCCTCTATTTCCCTTTCTTCTCCTCTTCTCTCTTTTCCCCTCTCTTTTCCTCTCTTTTCCCATCCCCTCTCTTTTCCTCTCTTTTCCCCTCTCTTTCCTTCCCTTTGCTTCTCTCTTATCCTCTCTCCTCTCCTCTCTTTCCTCTATTTTGTCCTCTCTTTTTCCCAATCTTTTTTCCTCTCTACCCCTTTCTTTTCCTTCTCACTTTCATTTTCTCTTTCCTTCTCTCTTTTCCTTCTCTTTTCCCCTCTCTTTCCTCCTTGGGAATATGTCCTTCCTCCTAGATTAACTCCTGCATCTCCTCAATAGAATCCTGCAGGATCTCCCAATGAGTCTTGTTTATGTCCTTGTTGGGAAGCTCCTCACCATTGGCATGTGCATTTGGACATAGATGTGCACTAGGGATAGATGGTACATCTACCTACCCCTCCTTTATATCATAATGTTGTCTATACAGATCCTCCAAGTATGGTACCATAGCTTTTTCTTTATAGGCAATAGGGAGTAGCAAAGAAAGAGAGAGAGCAAAGAGAAGGGAGTGACTAGAAGTGAGCGACGACAAGGAAGCGATGAGAGAGCAACTAGAAGTAGTAGAGTCGAAGGAATGGTGTGATGTAAAGAGAGGAGGGGAGACTTTAAAGCTTAAGGGAGGATGAAGCGGAGAAGGGAAAGGCAAAGAATAAAGCAGATAGGGTGATAGGGGATGTGATTGGCACACATTGTGGTATAAAGGAGAGTGGATGCAATAAAGTTTCCTAGAATTATTTTTTAGGAACATATTGGCTTGTGCGATATATATAATTTGTTGAATAGAAGTGAATGTGAATGTAGCATGTTTGTACCTTGAATTATTTTACATATCTTGAATGAGTGCCTTGATATGATTTGTAATGTATTTTATATGTCCGTATTTGGTTCTTTTTTTTCAAATAGATTCTAAATAGAATGCCCTCCTCCATGGTAGTCTTCTGAAATCCTAACCCGGTTTCCCACATTGCAGTGATTTGGGACATCCAAAATCTATTTGAAAAGATTGTCCAAAATCATTCACATGTAGCAGAGAAGATTGCACATGATACAGACTGGGGGTGAAGTATAACATCGAAGGGTGTGCACATGGGCGGGGTTCTGACCAATTGCACATGGAGCGGGGAAGATTGAGGTAGACACAAAACAACTTATGGGATCTCCATAAGCTTTGGAGAGACCACCACTATCGCGAATATAGCAAGGATGAAACTATAAAGGACATAATGGGTTGTGTAGAGGTCTTCTTAGACTGTGAGTGTATAGTCCAAGAAGAGTATTATTATATATTAGAAGTGGAGGATGAGGTCCTAAGTGACCCATCTAGCACTGAGGAGGAGGAAAATACCTCAGATAGGAATGTAGAGAAGTAGACCTCCTCCTCTATTTTGGCATTTTTGGAGATTGTCTCTTTTGGAGAAAAAATTTGTTTAACAATACTACTTTTGTGATATTTTTTATATATGAGAACTCTTTTTTTTCCCCCCCAAAAATGAGGGTTATATTATATTATCAGAAAAATTATATACAATTGTGCGTTATCGACATAAAATCTTTCTATCATAGGCAGTAACCATACTATGAAAGCATAAAAGCATGAGTGCAAATATGTAGTCCTCAGAGATACCCCAGAACATGATCCGCCCGGTCCATGAAGATGGCATCCTCGTAAGCTAAAAATCTATTCTAATTATTCTTTGACTTCAGCAGGAGTTGATAGAGAGGGATCCTCGTAAGCTAAACATCTATTCCAATTCTTCTTTGACTTCAGTAGGAGCTGATAGAGAGAGATGAGGAGCTATAAGAGTAGCCACAGGAGTTGGCAGAGGGGCAGACGGGCAATAGTATTTCACATTCTCTCCCTGAATTCTTAAGCATCAGTAAGTGCTTCTCGACGAACCTTGTATGAGATGCTGGAAGGATCTACGCATGAGGTTGGTCTCTTGAAGGGATGCAAAGCAAGAGGCATGATCCAATCCACTAATGCAGCAGTGATGTTTGTTCTAGTAGCAGCCAGGATAGGTGACATAGGAGGAGCTGAGAAGGGAGGGGGAGGAGTCAGTAAGACAGAGGGAGCTGGGGATTGGGTTGGGGCTGGGGCTGGGGCTGAGATGCCACTGTTCCACTGGAACTCTTCTTTTTTGGCTTCCACCAACTCACCTAGCGCCTTGGCTTGGTCCAATAGCGTGATTTCCTCATTTGTGAGTTTTTCTTCAATCTTGAAGCAGTCTTGGGCTTGAGTGTGTAGAAGGCCGAGCTTCTTAACATTATCTCTTTGTTCCTATGAGCACACATAATGATTCATTAGAAAAAATTTGGACTAAAAAAGGGGCCCTGTAAGAGAGCCCTTGGGCTAGTGACATGGAAGGATGAGGTGAATAAGACTGAGTATAATATTGGCTAGTGGAGGAAATAGAATATTGAAAAGGGCCTAACTTTCTTATTTCTTTCTTCAAATGGACCAAAGTTTGATGTAGGCCTCCCACTTGCTACCTCAACTCTCCCATCACGTTTTTGAACTGTAACCAAACTGAAAGACCTAGTTTCCCAACCAAACTGGCACCATTTGTTTTGAAACCAAATCCTCCCATCCAACTACCACACTCCTCTCATTCTCTCTCATTTCTCTTCCCTCTCCTCATTTCTGAGCTCCATTTTGAACTTTTCTTACTCCAACCTTTTTTTCAAATCTGTTCAGTTCTTTTGAGTGGGAAGCTTCTTGCTCAGTTCTATCCATCATGGGATGGAATCTCAAGCCAAAATCTCATAATTTCCTTTCTTTCCTTGCATTTCCCTCCCATTTCACTTTCATTCTTTCAAAACTTCCAAGATTTTTGAATCCCACGACTTCTTCTCTCATCTAAGATTTTCTTGTGATCTCAAATAATTTTCATGTAGAAACTCGAGGCAATCAATGTTCTGGATGAACCATGAATGATGCAAGGGGTTTTGAACTTAGAAGGAGATACTTGATGAGATTCTTTGAGAAAGGATGAAAGAAGATTGATTTTCAAGAATTGCACTTGCTTATGCATGAAAATCAATCTTTCTTTTGCCCATCTCTCAACATTGGTCTGTAAGGGGGCATGATTTTGAAGAACTTGTGAAGTTTTGGGGTCTATCCAAGTAGCTTTCATGGAGGTTGAGGTCAGATATCCTTTGGAACAATGCAAGATAGTGGAAATTGTAAGAAAACAATACAACATCTTTGCTCAATAGATAACAGGATCTTGTACGCAAGAGGGAAAACTAGATAGTATGGAGAATCAAAAATTTGATTATTGTAGAACTGATACAATAGATGGCGCTGCCTCCCAACTGTACACCCCTATGAAAGAAACTTCGATGGCATGCTAGAAGTAGTAGAAGACGGAGGTTGGATGCTAAGGAATCCTCGGGGGGGTCACTCATCATATGTAACCCTATCACGTGAGTTCAACAGAAGGATTTTTTTTATTTCTAAAATTTACAGAAATAAATATACATAAGGGACTATTTAAAATAGTTTTGGAAAAAATTTACAAATTTGTATAGAAAAGGGGTACATTTTATTCATGAAATTTTTTACAGATAAGGGACTTTAAATATAGGCCTTGAACGCACGTGATATAGAGGGTTTATACATAGTGAACCCCCTGAGAAGGAATTAGGGTTATTGTAGCGAGTGATGAAATGGCCTTCACGGGCTTACTCTTATATAGCCACCAGTCATAGTCGGTTAGGCTCAATTGGGTGACGACCCAGTCCACCCAAAATGGTCGACTGGGGTTCGATCTTGAAATAGGCCACCGACCATATGATAGAACTGGTGTGTAAAACAGAGCAACTGACCTACGATATTTTTCGTCCCAGAGCTATCTAGGATCATCTGAGGCTCCAACCGGGCCTCGCAACCCAAGAGTGGGCTACCCTGGGAAATGCTCTATCTACCCTCAGTGCGGTCAGTCAAGGGATGCCTTCCCACACTTCCATGTAGCCTAGTTGGTGGTGTGCCAACTCTATCTGAAGCCGTCCAGCCATCAGGCCACACATGGCCCCCATCTAGTGTCCAAACCAAGACCTACCGGATAATCGAGCTACTCAAATGCCTTCTCCTCATATGAGGGGCTTACAAGTAGAGTTAGCTGGTTCCCGCATAGTTACACGAGAGTGAAGCTGTCCAGCCATTAGGCCACACATGGCCCCCATCTAGTGTCCAAACCAGGACCTACCGGATAATCGAGCTACTCAAATGCCTTCTCCTCATATGGGGGGCTTACAAGTAGAGTTAGCTGGTTCTCGTATAGTTACACGAGAGTGGAGCATTGATATCTAACAACCCCCCTCAATGTCCACCTGCAAGTGAACTTACTTTTTCGGCCCAATGCCAAGTCGATGAAGATGCCTCTCCAACAAGTCTCTTCCAAGAGCCTTTGTGAAGATGTCCGCAGCATTCTCTGTAGTCAGACAGTACACAAAGTCGACCTCTCCATCCATGATGAGCTCGCGTACAAAGTGATATTGAATCTCAATGTGTTTTGTGCGAGCGTGGAACACCAGGTTCTTTGCAATCGCCATGCAACTCTGATTGTCACATGATAACTGCATAGGCTTGTTTTTCACTATGCCCATGTCCCCCAAAATCCTCCTCAACCACACTACCTCACAAGAAGCAAAGCATGCAGATTTGTACTCAGCCTCGGTAGAAGAAAGAGCAACTGTGGGTTGCTTCTTGTTGATCTATGACACAACTCCAGATCCAAGTGAGAAATAGTACCCTGTCACTGATCTCTTGCTGTCCACATCTCCTGCCCAATCCGAGTCACAAAAATTCGGTCAATAGGTTGCCCTTGGTATAGGTGATGCCATAATCAAGTGTGCCTTTGATGTATTTTAGCACTTGCATCCCTGCCTCCAATGGTTCTCTCGGGGCTTATTGGAAAACCTGCTTAGTACACCAGTTGCAAAACTAATGTCCGGCTGTGTGTTACATAGGTAAATCAAGCCGCCCACAAGCCTTCTGTACTTTGCTTCATCCACCAATGGTGATGAATCCTCGTTTGAGAGCTTTGCATCAACCTCCATAGGGGTACCAATTGTCTTGCACTCAGCCATGCCAAATGCCTTCATTACCTCTCTAGCATACTTCAGCTATGAAATGAAGATCTGTTTTGGCTCTTGCCAAACTTCAAAACCCAAACAGAAATACATTAGTGTCATTTCAAACTCTCTTCCTAGCAAATGCTTTGTTTGCGAGATCTTCTCTTCATGGTTCCATATTATGACAAGATCATCCACATAAATGACCATGATCATACACCTGCCTCCTTTTGTGAAGATATACAAATTTGCATCAGATGGACTCCTCCTGAATCCTTTTTGTAGAAAGTAGGCATTAATTCATTGGTACCACGCTCATGGGGCCTATTTCAGCCCGTAAAGTGCCTTCTTTAGTTTGCAGACTTTACCTTCTGAATCGGGGATCTCAAAACCTGGTGGTTGTTCCATGTATACTTCCTCCTTGAGATCTCCATTTCAGAAAGGCAGATTTCACATCCATCTAAAACACGGGCCAACTTCCCTAGGTAGCTAAAGCCAAAACACTACGAATTGTGGTCAGTGGAGATGTGGGAGCAAAAGTATCTTAATAATCAAAACCATGTACATGTGCAAATCCTTTTGCCATGAGCTGAGCCTTGTACTTATCCAAGATGCTGTCGGACTTGTACATGGTCTTGTACACCCACTTGGTTCCAATTACCTTGCATTTTGGTGGTCGATCCACAAGGTCCCAAGTGTTGTTCTTCATTATGGAGCCATACTTTGAGCTGATTCATAAATGTGCTATTTGAATCTCTCCAAAACTCAATTCCAAGACAATAGTGCATAAGTCCAAGATCTTTCATGTCGAACTCTGTAGATAAGTCTTGTTTTAGTTTTCTGATGAAGCTATCCTTGCTTCCTATCACAATTAGATCATCTACGTATAAAAGTGCAATAGTAATGTCTTCCCCTTGAACTTTGTAGTAGAGAGTATGATCTGCATTGGACTTCATGTATCCCAGATTAGCAAAATACTTATCAATTCTACTGTACCAACTTCCAGGTGCTTGTTTTAAGCTGTAGAGACTTTTCTTGAGATGGCAAACCTTTTTCTCCTTTCCTGGTTCAACATAACCTGTGGGTTGTTGCATGTAGACTTCCTCGTCTAGATAACCATTAAGAAATGCATTCTTGACATCGAGCTGATACATATTCCATTTACTGAGTGTTGCTAGTGATATCAAGAACCGTATGGAATCCATCTTTGCTACTGGAGCATAAGTCTCATCATAGTCTTGACCATATTGTTGTGCAAATCCTTTTGCAACGAATCTGGCCTTATATCTCTGAATACTGTCATCTGAATTGTACTTCACTTTGTATACCCATTTGTTTGCTATGGCCTTCTTTCCTGATGGAAGGTCACATAATTCCCAAGTGTTATTTTTATACAAAGCATCCATTTCTTCATTCATAGCAGTTTGCCATTCTGGCTTGTCTGCTGCATCTTCGAAGTAACACTGGCTCTTTTGTAGCCATGATGATAGTCATAAGAGCATAGTTGGTGGTTTCCACTTGAATTGCTTTGCCTTTCTGAGCATATGTCAATCTGGCTGGTGGTCTGCTTTCCCTAGTAGACCGTCTGAGTTGCTGTGGCACTGCTTGGGGTGTTGCTGGCAATTCTTGCTCTTCTTCATCAACCTGTTCTATAGATGACTGTGAAGTCGATGCTTCTATCTCCTGTGTAGATGAGGTTTTCCATTCTGATTTCTCATCAAAGATTACATCTCTGGAGATAATGACTTTGCGGTTGATGGGATCATACAATTTGTATGCTTTGCTTTCTTCACTATAGCCAACCATGATGCATTTGCGTGACTTCGCATTCAATTTCCTGTGATGATCATCATGTATGTGGGCATATGCTATGCAACCAAACATGCAGAGATGCCCAATGCGTGGCTTGTGTCCAATGAATGCTTCATAGGGAGTCATACCTTGTATCGGTTCGGTAGGAAGCCGATTAAGCAAGTAGTTTGCTATAGCTATTGCTTTTGCCCAATACTGATTCGGAAGATGTTTTTCACTAAGCATTGCTCTACAGTGTCTGCTAAAGTCCCATTCTTCCTTTTAGCTATTGCATTCTGCTGAGGAGTATCTGCACATGTGAATTGTCTTCGAATGTTGTGACTTTTGCAAAAGTTGATGAATGCTGAAGACATGTATTCACCTCCTCTGTCTGATCTCATGCCCTTGATCTTTCTACCTGTTTGGTTTTCTACCATGGCTTTGAATACTTGAAATCTAGAAAACACTTCAGATTTCTCTTTCAGAAAGTAGACCCAACAATATCTGCTGTAGTCATCGATGAAGGTCAAGTAATAAAGTGAACCATTGATGTTGTGGGTCTGGACATAACCCCATACATCTATATGAATTAAATCAAGAATACCTCGTGCATGAGAGGTACTTCTGAAAAAGTTGGTTCGCTTTTGTTTGCTGAAGCAGCATGCTTCACAAACCTTTCCAAGAAACTGTAGCTTCGGAATCCCAATTACCATATTCTGATTCCTGAGATCTAACAAGTACTTGAAGTTGACATGACCATATCTCTTGTGCCATTTTGTAGATAGTGGCATCTGTTGCATTTGTGCTGACATGGCATGCTTTTCTAGTACTGTAGCTAGCATTTTGTATAAGCGTCCTTCCTTGACACCTTTTGCGACTAGCTAACATCTTTTAGATTTGTCTTTGATAGTGCATTCATCACCATCAAAGATGACTTTGTAATTGTGTTCCGTCATTTGACCTACTGACAAAAGGTTCTTGTTGAGCTTCGGAACATAGAGCACATCTTTGACTAATCCTTTTGTACCAGTAAAATTGTTCATAGGGATAACACCTGTCCCTTGGACTGGATTCGGTGTATTGTTGTCTGCTGTGTAGATGACATTTTTTTGTCCTTCTAATGGTTTCATCTCTGTGAACCATTCCTGATGATTTGTCATATGAGATTATGCACCACTATCGATGTACCAAGGATCCTGTTCCACTTGGTTGACTTGATAACTGTAATCTAGGTGCATTGTATCAGTCTGATGTAATTCCTCGCTTGCAAGAAACATATTTCTATGTTCATTTGCAAAATGATTGTGACTAGAATGTCCACCACGATGATTTCCTCTTCCTCAGGAATTCCCTCGGATTGACCACCTTGGTTGTAATGCTTCTTGCGACAATCTCTTTCATAGTGTCCAAACTTGTGACAGTAGTTGCATTGAATGTTTGACACATTGATGGATGTATACCCTCAACCTTGAAATCTTCCTCGATTGGAATGATTTCCTCTTTGCTGATTTTGATGTTGTTGAGGATGATGCTGATGCTGATGCTGATTCTGACTTTGATTTTGTTGATGATGACTACTTTTCTGATATGATCTACCTCTGTTTCTGCCTTTGCCTCTGCTTCTATCTAAAGCTGTTAATGCCTGATCATTAGAATGACCTTTACGGGCTTGAATTGTCTAAGTCCTAAGTTCTTCACCAAGTAGAATTGACTGAAGTTCTTCCAGTGTTGGAATTTGCCATTGGATGGCAATACTCTAGACTAGATTCTCGTATCTCTCTCCTAGTCCATTCAAAATGACTTGAACCGTTTCTGCGGGATTCATAGTCTCTCCTGCTACTGCAAGTTGAATGTTGTAGTCTTTGATGCAGAGTACATAAGCATGACTGGTTTCACTGCTGTGCAAAAACTCTGGTTGATCTGGTTTCTCAGGGTGAGATTCCTGGATGTGTTCTTGGACTCATAAAGAGCTGCGAACATATCCCATGCTTCTTTTGATGTCTTGACTATGTTAAGTTGTCCTAGCATGACATCTTGCACATTCTACTTGATCAGGTGATAGGCATACTTGTCTTTCTTATCCCATTCTGCTTGAGCTCGGGCAATGGCAGGATCTACTACTGGTGCGGAAACTATTTGTGTAGATGTAGATCTCGATGTAGATCCCGTTACTGGTGTTGTGACAACAGATGGAGTAGAGCTATTGGTGGTTGGATTGTCCAATGATCTAGGTGTAGACCCATCGACATACTCCCATTTGTCCTGAAGCACAAGAATGGTCTCCATTCGGTATTTCCATGTACCGTAATTGGAGTTGTCTAACTTAGCAGATGCCTCCAGATTGAGGTTGCTAGTCGACATGGTGCAAGAAATGTACTCAAAAAGTGTCCTGAAAATCTCTGTATGAATCAATTGCAAATACACTGAAGATGCTAAGTGAAATCTTTGAACCATCGGTGAAGATAGAACTCCAATATATAAAATTTGATATGTGTTACAAGGCTTGTGGCAATGATGCCGGGAATAGCCAAGAGGCTTTACAAGGCTGAAAATGATGTGCATGATGCCGTGAGATAGCCAAATAGGCTTTACAATGGCGGCATGTGTGTGTGAAATCAAGTGCTATCTGCCCACTGAATCAATCTGCAATGCCTCTGAACTCTAAAGTCTTCTCATTGAACTGATGAATGTAAGGTTTCAGGTAATGTAATGATGTGAAATCGGATGTGAGCGTATGGACTGAGTAGGTACTAGTCGAGAATTTCGGGCATGGCTTAGATTGGCAACTTGGGGAATTCAAAGCGTCCCCTCTATGGTGATCTAGTCTACTTTGATCTAGATCTAAACCAACCATTGATCGATGAAAGAATAGAAAATAATTCCTTTTCTTTTGTTCTTTTTAAGTGCTAGGTCAGATGCATCGATGTAGAGGCAAATGTGTGTGAAGGAAGTGGTTTTGAGGGCGAGGCTCAAATGTGAGTGTAACTTGTGCCAAAATGTGTGCATGATGTAAGAGCACATAGAGCACAAAAAAACGAGTGACTTTCCTTTTTGGACTGCCCTCAAATTCTTCTTGGATCAAGAGATATGACTTGATCTAGGTGGAGGGGCAAAAGGAGTGCAAATGGTGCTCAATGATGATGTGCCAATGTGAGTCACATGCAGTGATGATGTGGCATTGTGCTTAGCAAAAGGTGTGCCAGTGAAGCTCTGTGCTGAGGTGGCAGGAGTGGTCACATGAAGTGCCTATGGAGCTCTGTGTGTGCCTGGCAGGGGTCAATGCTGACTGGATTGCTGAGGTGGCACTATTGAGGTGGTACTACTGAGGTGGTAGAGTGATGTGGCAGTGATGATGTGGCTTGATGACATGTCACTACTGATGTGGATTACTGACGTGGTAAAAATAACATGGCAAGATGATGTGTCTGCTGACATGGCACTGATGATGTGGTAGCTAAGTTGGCAAGGTGATGTGTCTGTTGATGTGGCATTGAGCTGATGTGGCAATCATGCCACGTATCAAAAATTGAGACACTTATCTACCACGTGGTAGATAAGATGACATGGTGCACGGGCCACGTGTCACTTTATGGGAAGCTAGAATCTACCAGGATTCTGACGAAATCTTCTGGATTCCATCGTCCTCCATCGATGGAGCTCTACGATGAGACGTTGATGGCGCTGTGAGCTGCTGGTGCATACAAGAGCTGCTGATTGCTGGCTGTGTGGTGCTAGAGCAATCAAGAGCTTATAGTTGGAGAAGCGGCGATCGTTGGGCGATGATGGCTGAGCATTGGCTATGGAGGTAGTCGACTGTCGTTGCAGAGCTCGATTGCTTGGATGGGCTACCAGTGGAGTTGGTTGGTGGCTGAGCATTGGCTATGGAGGTAGTCGACTGTCGTTGCAGAGCTCGATTGCTTGGATGGGCTACCAGTGGAGTTGGTTGGTCGGGTCCTCAGCTTTGCAACCTTGAAGTAGGTCATAGAGGTGACCGTGAGCATCAACTCACTTGTGTTTTCAGCAAGGTCAATGGAGAGCTCGGGGGGGTCACTGATCATATGTAACCCTATCACGTGAGTTCAACAGAAGGATTTTTTTTTTTCTAAAATTTACAGAAATAAATATACATAAGGGACTATTTAAAATAGTTTTGGAAAAAATTTACAGATTTGTATAGAAAAGGGGTACATTTTATTAATGAAATTTTTTACGGATAAGGGACTTTAAATATAGGCCTTGAACGCACGTGATATAGAGGGTTTATACATAGTGACCCCCCCGAGATGGAGAGGCTGTCGCCCGGTTGGTATGGGTAGCTCGTGAGCGAATCGGAGGCTTTGTGAGGCGGTTGAAGTGAGGTTAGGGCTCGTTGATGGAGTCTTTTGAGAAGCTAGGAACTAGGAGCGTGGAGCTACATTGCATAGGAGCCACTGACAAAGCGGCTATAGAAGGCGCGAGCGCTTCGTTAGAGGAGTTCATGGGAGCCCATCAGTTGTAGGAGATCCATTGCTGTTGGAGAAGAAGGAGCTCGCTAGAGTTTGTAGTCATAGGCGAGTTGCTGAAGGCCTTGCTTGGCGTAGAGGCTGTGGCTATTGTGCTATTCTGTCTTGCATTCTCGTTGCTTGCTCTGTGCTACGTTGCAAAGGTTGCAGGGAGAGGTTGTTGGCGACAATTTTGTTGGAGAGGCTATCCACTACTTCATTGCGTGAGACCTCAGACTGTTGTTAGAGGCTCCTTCCATGGAGCTCGTAGGTTGGAAGGTGCTATGGGTTGGCATCAATTCTTGTTCGTAGATTGCATCTTAGCCATCTGTGCTTTGTGTATGGAGAACCCTGTGAGCATTGGAGCAAGCACCCTATAAGTCACGTACATTTGAAGATGAAGAGGCTTGCAAAAAACTGTCTTCCCCATGGATGACTGGTCCATGGAGCTGGACCTCTTTTGTTTGCAGCTATGCTAATCTGGGAGCTTTACTTGCTGGTCACCTTGGGAGGTAGCTTATGCACCGAGTTTGCATAGCAGCTGCCTTGATCTCTGACTGAGGTCTTAGAAGACAAGAACTTTAGGCCTTCTCACACACTCTTTTACCATAGGACTTTGAAGCTATCTCTGTGAAGACTAACTCTCTCAGACAGGAATGAAGAACCACTCACTCTCACGAAAGAATGAATGGAATAGAAAACTCAATGAATAGAAATGTCTCTCTCAATGGAAATGAACTTGCTCAAATAACACTCAAGAGGAACTCTTGATCTCACAATCTCTCAATCACTCTCAAGAATTGTAATGCCTCAGCAGAAGGCAAGGGAGCTCTGATACCATGACAAAATATGAAGAGGGGAGAGGAGAAGAGTGGAGAACAGGAGAGAGGGCACAGCTAGAGAGCACACCACAAATGATTAACTGTAGACTACACTTAGTTGAAAAAATAGAATATATATAAACCCTTTTAGGGTTAGGGTTAGGGGATCTAACCCTTTCCTTTATAGCACTCTATAAGGTTAGTGCTATGCACATATGATCACGTGATGGTGTTATGCACACATGATCACATGATGTTGAGCGTGAACTCTCAACAGGTTTAGATGACCAAACCTCTCATGCCATAGCTTAGTGTTCTTCACATCCGCTCGAGCACTGAAAGTTGAGAGTTCATAAATGTTGTTGGGCTATGTACCTTTACCAACGACCTTTCCTTGAAGATCCAGGATCTGTGCACTATTCTTATCGAATTGAACTTTGAAGTCCTGATCCATGATCGCAAAAACAGACAAAGAACATTGGACAACTGTTTTACAACTCCATCTGACTTGAGAGCAATCGTACCTTTTTTTTTTGCTGGACATTTTGCATCATTGCCGATTGCTACCTGGATGTCATTCCCTACCGACTGTAGAGAGGTATACTAATCCTTCTGATTGGTCATGTGGTGTGATGCACCACTGTCAATGATCCATGGTTCATCCGCAGGTACGTGAACTGCCTCCATGCAAATCTTCTCAATTGCGATGAACAACTCTAATGGTACTGCCTGCATGCGATTGCTGGACTCTTTCTTTACTCCATTCTTCTCATTTGCAATCTTCTTTCATCACTGATTCTGCTTGTGCCCTACCTTATTGCAATAGAAGCACTTGATCTTCTTCTTTCTCTTTATATCATCAGAAAAAGATGGGTTACCAGAGTCCTTACCCTTACCTTTCTTTGATCTGGTCCAGAAAGTCGAATCTTCTCTAGTCCTCATCTTTGATGCATCTTCTCCTCCAGAAGCATCACATTGAAATCCTCAAAGTTGAGGGGTGGATTTTTGTTCTACGTATTCAGTGCCATAACAAGACCGTCGTACTTTGGTGGGAGAATCCGTATGCACCTTTATGTTAGATTCTCGCTGGTGATGGTGATGCCAATCGCAGTCATCTGATCGCATAGACTCTTCATCTTGGTGATGAACTTCTCTACCGCTTTAGACTCAGACAACTTCTCATTTGCGAGTTGAGTCTCCAGATTTTGAATCCGTGTATGATTCGTGGTCTCGTACTGATTTTTCAAGACTATCCATGCCTCCTCTACTGCGGTGACATGTTGAATTAACACCATAATGGAATCACTAACACTGCAAACAATAGAACAGAGTGCATTTGCGTTTCTTCTTGTCCACGTGAGAATCTCATCCGCAGTTGGTACTATCTATTGTCCTACATTGGCTGGATCCAGTCTTGCAATCGGCCTCACGTCCACCCCAGTAGCAGTGTCCCAAAGCTCGTATGCACTTAGGATGGTCTTCATCTTGAACTTCTAGAGTGGATAGTTAGAGCCGTCCAATTTTTCGCTTTCATCAAACGGTGGGATTCGCAGTCTTGCGAGCTGGGCCATCTGTCACAATCTACTTGCAGACAGAAAACACACTACCAAATCTTCTTGCTAGAGTCTAGGCTCTGATACCATGTAAGAAAACAATACAACGTCTATGCTCAACAGATAACAGGATCTCGTACGCAAGAGAGAAAACCAGATAGTATGGAGAATAAAAAATTTGATTACTATAGAACTGATACAATAGATGGTGCTGCCTCCCAACCGTGCGCTCCTGTGAAAGAAGCTTCGATGGCATGCTAGAAATAGTAGAAGACAGAGATTGGATGCTAAGGAATTGGGGTTGCTGTAGCCAGTGATGAAATGGGCTGCACGGGCTTGCTCTTATATAGCTACCAGTCGTAGTTGGTTAGGCTCAATTGGGTGACCAACCCAGTCCACCCAAAACGGTCGTCTAGGGGTCAGTCCTGAAATAGGTCACCAACCATATGATAGAATTGGTGTGCAAAATAGAGCAACTGACCTATGGAATCCGTTCGGCCCAGAGCCATCCGGGATCATCTGAGGCTCCAAAACGGGCCCTGCAACCCAAGAGTGGGCTACCTCGGGAAATGCTCCATCTACCCTCAGTGCGCTTAGTCAAGGGATGCCTTCCCGCACTTGCATGTAGCCTACTTGGTGGTGTGCCAACTCTATCTGAAGCCGTCTAGCCATCAGGCCACAGATGGCCCCCATCTGGTGTCCAAACCAGGACCTACCAAATAACCAAGCTACACAAATGCCTTCTCCTCATATGGGGGGCTTACAAGTAGAGTTAGCTGGTTCTCACGTAGTTACACGAGCGTGGAGCATTGATATCTAACAGAAATGACGAGATTTTAGATTCAATGATGCAGTTTTGAAGAAACAACTAGTTTGTTGTCTGTTTTGTATAGTTGTGTTGTTTTCTTTTACTACATTGTTTGAAAATGTTGAAAGATTTGTTTGTTTTGAAAGAAATTTCATGAAAAGTGTGCTCATAGAGGATTTCTTACAAGAGAGAATAGTACAATAGGAGTCACTACACTCTTACTATGTGTAGTTTTCTACAAAAGATTATTTGAAATATATTTCGAGATGTTTGGGAGCATATAATTTGTTTTGGAGCAAGATCCATCAACTTTAGCCTACCGAATACAAGAGAGGCCATTAAGGAGAACAAGTTTGATCACATTTTTTCAAGAATCAGGTACTATTCATTCACAAGTTTTTGTTTTTTTTTACATTTGAAAGAATTTTTATGAAAAGTGAGCTCATAGAGGGTTTCTTACAAGAAAGAATAGTGCAACAGTAAAAGAGCATTCTCTACACTCTTTCTATGTATAATTTTCTATTTTGAAATAGATTTCGAGATGTTTGGCAGCATATTATTTGTTCTAGAGTAAGATCCATCTACTTTTGCCTCCTATAACACAAGAGGGTCCAGTGAGGAGAACAAGTTTAATCACATTTTTTTCCAAAGATCTCTATTTCAAGAATCAGGTATTGTTCATTCAAGTGTTTGATATGTTTTGCATTTGATAGTTCAGCAATGTCTATAGTATTCTGATGTGATTTGTGTTGTTTATTTATGATTTACAAAGTCAAGTGTGCCTTTAAATTTGCTATGCGAGTCATTATTATTTTTGTGCGCTATCTTTGTACATGGTATTATTTTTGTTTTCTGTTATTTTATCATGTATATGTGCTGATGTTATTGATATTCATTATTCTTTAAAGCACATTTGATATAGTTTTGATTTATTTTACATACAATAGTTTAATTATGTTTGTGATATTTAATTATACTATATGTTGTTTTGTGTAATTTAATACGTTAATTGTCTTATTATGTTTTTCTAAGGCAAGGTCATTTCATTTATGTGATTTGTATATGTGGCATTAGTTTTGTGATTTGGTATTATTATTCATTATTTATTATTTATGTGATTTGTGTATCACTACAAGGCATAGGCCATTTTTCGACGGAAATACCGACGCTTTTTACATTAAAATTTTTTTTTTCACGGGCGCAAAGGTCGCTATAAAAGTCGTTAAAATCGTCGGAAAAGGAGCGTCGCTATAAACCGTCGCTATATAGTGACACTGTTAATCGTCGCTATATAGCGACGATGCAAATGTCGCTATATAGCGACGATGAAAACGTCGCTATATAGCGACTCTGTTAATCGTCGCTATATAGCGACACTGGTAAACGTCGCTATATAGCGACGATTAACAGAAGTAAAAAAAAAGGGTTAGTGGGGCTAAACAGGGCTTCCTTTTGGCCCTGTTTAGCCCCACTAATCCTTTTTTTTTTTTTGTAATTACAAAAGAAAGTTTTTTATAACAAAATTTCCCTTGCTTGTAGGGTGATACAAAATTGTTCTTGTGAACGATGAGGAAGAAATGCATATACATATACAACTGTGTTTGTAACAAAATTACCCTGTGAAAGGGTGATACAAAATTGCTCTAACGAGCGGATATACAAAATGCTACTACCACTACTAATCCGAATCCGAATCCGAATCGTCTTGTTGGCCTGTTCCCTGGTCCTCGGCACCTGTGTCTTCTCCCTCGTCCCCGACACCTGCGTCTTCTCCCTCGTCCTCGGCACCTGCGTCCGATCCTTGCCCCTGTTGATCGCTCGTCTCTGATGATGGGACGCTTGAGCTTTGACCCTAAGAGTGAACCATATAAATCGAAAATTAGATTGGAACTTAAATTAAAAAGTGAGATTACAAGTAGGAGTAAGCTTATACTGTGCGAGCAGCCACCTCAGCCCAATCGACTGTCGCTCCCATTGCCTCTTGCTCAATGAACCACGGCTTTGTTCCTATCCGAAATGCGCGCCGCGTCTCTGCATCCGTAGGAAGATGACCCATCGCAGCTTGCTGTGGATCCAATTTACGAGAGTTAGAGTTAGCTAAAGTGCATGTAATATGTAAGTAAAACAATAGAACAATACATTAAATGGGAAGAAGTAGACTTACCACGGTTGCCTCGAACGCATACCGTCTGCCTGTACCAAAGTGCGAAGTACCTACGACGTCCAGCCGTCTCTTCGCAGCCCTCCTCTGACCCTCGAACATTTCGGGATGGTCCCTATGTTGCTTCTTGAAGTACTTCCAATCAGCTTTGTCTGCCCAGCTGGGTTTAGCCAACCCCTTTGTAATGGAAGTACGCATGGTTGATCTGCGATGCTTTAGGACCAAACCCATGTGCTCGAGCATATAATTGTTATTAAACTCCACATTTGGCGGATTAGGATATCTTTGTTTTAACTCATCGATTACCGCCTGCTTCTTTTGGGCATCTTGATACCGCCAATCGATATTTATGCCACTCTTGAAGTGATGACTCATCAACCGCCTCATGGCGGCCATCACTGCTTTGCCCTTTTTGTCTTCTATTATCTCTCCGGCAGATGTGATTTGATAGGAGAGATCCCCTGATGAGTAAGGGGGACTGACGGTAGCAGAGTCTGAAGGAGTGGAAGCTGCGCGACCACTTCCGGATCGAGGAGTAGCTGTGGGAGTAGGAGAGGGAAAGGGACCTGACTGATACTGTGTCTCCGGACTAAGTGGAGACCTAAAGGAGCGTGAGTGTGCTGACTCGTCTACATCTCCTGAGTCAGCACAACATGAGCCGCCCATCCTACTCTTCCTTCCCTTGCGGGAGGCATGCGCAGGTGATGATCCCATGGTCGAAGGGGTGCGAGGGGATGGCTGGGCAGTACGTCCACCCGTCGGTGTAGGGGAAGGAATTGCAAAGGTCCTCTGAGAGAGTAGAGAGAAGAATCTCGCTGCCTCCTCATCGCTCATCTGCGCTACAAACTTGTCGGGAGTCCCGACAAAGCCATGCGCGGCTAGCAAAGGAGTCCCCTGAGGGGTAGTCGCAGTACTACGTGGAAGAGGGGTCGGACCAGGGGTAGTCACAGTGCTAGGACCGAGAGGAGTCGGACCAGGGGTAGTCCTCGGGGTAGTCGCTTGAGAGGAATCAAAGTCCTCTGGAGCATATAGATCGTGAGCTCTCCTCCTGCGAGGCTGTCCGTACTCGTCCGATGAGCGACGTGATCCCATGTCTAACATAGACACAAACACGAAAACAGAAAACAAAAAACAAACATGAGCATTCTCATAGGCATAGGCATAGGCAAGAAGAAAGAAGAGGGAAAGGAAAGAAGAGGGAAAGGAAAGAGGGAAAGAAGAGGGAAAGATAAGAGGGAAAGAAGATGTAAAGGAAAGAAAAGAATGAGAATGAGGAAATAGAGAATGAGAGAAGGGGGAAATAGAGAAGGGGAAAGAGATGAGGGAAAATAGAGAAAGAGAGAAGGGGGAAATGAGCAAAGGGGGAAATAGAGAATGAGCTTATGCAGAAATAGAGAATGAGCTTATGCTTCTCTCATTCTCTATTTCCGCATAAGCTCACGCATAAGCATGAGCTTATGCGGAAACTTAAGCATAAGCTCATGCACATGCATGAGCATAAGCATGAGCTTATGCTTAAGCATAGGCATCGGAAATAGAGAAGGAGCTTATGCATAAAATAGAGAATGAGTTTCTGCATGCTTATGCTCATGCGGAAAAAGAGAAGGAGCTTATGTAGAAAAAGAGAAGGAGAGAAGCATAAGCTTCTCTCATTCTCTATTTCTGCATAAGCTCCTTCTCTTTTTCCGCATAAGCTTATGCTTATGCTCATGGGTGAGCATGAGCTTATGCTCATGTTTCCGCATATGTGAAAATAGAGAATGAGAGAAGCATAAGCTTCTCTCATTCTCTATTTCCGCATATGCTCACGCAAAAGAGAAAGAGAAAGAGCTTATGCGGAAAAAGAGAAAGAGCTTATGCGGAAACTCATTCTCTATTTCCGCATAAGCTCCTTCTCTTTTTCCGCATGAGCTTATGCTTATGCTCATGGGTGAGCATGAGCTTATGCTCATGTTTTCGCATATGCAGAAATAGAGAATGAGAGAAGCATAAGCGTCTCTCATTCTCTATTTCCGCATATGCTCATGCAAAAGAGAAAGAGCAGGAGCTTATGCGGAAAAAGAGAAGGAGCTTATGCGGAAACTCATTCTCTATTTCCGCATTAGCTCCTTCTCTTTTTCCGCATGAGCTTATGCTTATGCTCATGGGTGAGCATGAGCTTATGCTCATGTTTCCGCATATGCGGAAATAGAGAATGAGAGAAGCATAAGCTTCTCTCATTCTCTATTTCCGCATATGCTCACGCAAAAGAGAAAGAGTAGGAGCTTATGCAGAAAAAGAGAAGGAGCTTATGCGGAAACTCATTCTCTATTTCCGCATAAGCTCCTTCTCTTTTTCCGCATGAGCTTATGCTTATGCTCATGGTGAGCATGAGCTTATGCTCATGTTTCCACATATGCTCACGCAAAAGAGAAAGAGAAAGAGCTTATGCGGAAAAAGAGAAAGAGCTTATGCGGAAACTCATTCTCTATTTCCGCATAAGCTCCTTCTCTTTTTCCGCATGAGCTTATGCTTATGCTCATGGGTGAGCATGAGCTTATGCTCATGTTTCGGCATATGCGGAAATAGAGAATGAGAGAAGCATAAGCTTCTCTCATTCTCTATTTCCGCATATGCTCACGCAAAAGAGAAAGAGAAGGAGCTTATGCGGAAAAAGAGAAGGAGCTTATGCGGAAACTCATTCTCTATTTGCGCATAAGCTCCTTCTCTTTTTCCGCATGAGCTTATGCTTATGCTCATGGGTGAGCATGAGCTTATGCTCATGCTTTCGCATATGCTCACGCATATGCGGAAACTTACGCATAAGCTCATGCTCATGCATGAGCATAAGCATGAGCTTATGCTTATGCTTATGCATAAGCATAAGCATAAGCTCATGCTTATGCTCATGCGGATATAGAGAAGGAGCTTATGCAGAAAGAGAGAAGGAGCTCATGCGGAAAAAGAGAAGGAGCTTATGCTCATGCGGAAATAGAGAAGGAGCTTATGCGGAAAGAGAGAAGGAGCTTATGCGGAAACTTGCGCATAAGCTCATGCTCATGCATGAGCATAAGCATGAGCTTATGCTTATGCTTATGCTTAAGCATAAGCATAAGCATAAGCTCATGCTTATGGTCATGCGGAAATAGAGAATGAGCTTATGCTCATGCAGAAATAGAGAAGGAGCTTATGCGGAAAAAGAGAAGGAGCTTATGCGGAAAAAGAGAATGAGAGAAGCATAAGCTTCTCGCATTCTCTATTTCCGCATAAGCTTATGCGAAAACTTGCGCATAAGCTCATGCTCATGCATGAGCATAAGCATGAGCTTATGCTTATGCTTATGCTTAAGCATAAGCATAAGCATAAACTCATGCTTATGCTCATGCGGAAATAGAGAAGGAGCTTATGCGGAAAGAGAGAAGGAGCTTATGCGGAAACTTACGCATAAGCATAAGCATAAGCTCATGCTTATGCTCATGCGGAAAGAGAGAAGGAGCTTATGCGGAAAGAGAGAAGGAGCTCATGCGGAAATAGAGAATGAGCTTATGCTCATGCGGAAATAGAGAAGGAGCTTATGCGGAAAAAGAGAAGGAGCTTATGCGGAAAAAGAGAATGATAGAAGCATAAGCTTCTCTCATTCTCTATTTCCGCATAAGCTTATGCGGAAACTTGCGCATAAGCTCATGCTCATGCATGAGCATAAGCATGAGCTTATGCTTATGCTTATGCTTAAGCATAAGCATAAGGGAAAAGCTCATGCTTATGGTCATGCGGAGATAGAGAATGAGCTTATGCTCATGCGGAAATAGAGAAGAAGCTTATGCGGAAAAAGAGAAGGAGCTTATGCGGAAACTTGCGCATAAGCTCATGCTCATGCATGAGCATAAGCATGAGCTTATGCTTATGCTTATGCTTAAGCATAAGCATAAGCATAAGCTCATGCTTATGCTCATGCGGAAATAGAGAAGGAGCTTATGCGGAAAGAGAGAAGGAGCTTATGCGGAAACTTATGCATAAGCTCATGCTCATGCATGAGCATAAGCATGAGCTTATGCTTATGCTTATGCTTATGCTCATGCGGAAATAGAGAAGGAGCTTATGCGGAAAGAGAGAAGGAGCTTATGCGGAAAAAGAGAATGAGAGAAGCATAAGCTTCTCTCATTCTCTATTTTCGCATAAGCTTATGCGGAAACTTACGCATAAGCTCATGCTCATGCATGAGCATAGGCATGAGCTTATGCTTATGCTTATGCATAAGCATAAGCATAAGCTCATGCTTATGCTCATGCGGAAAAAGAGAACATGCTTATGCTCATGCGGAAATAGAGAAGGAGCTTATGCGGGAAAAGAGAAGGAGCTTATGCGGAAAGACAGAAGGAGCTTATGCGGAAAAAGAGAATGAGAGAAGCATAAGCTTCTCTCATTCTCTATTTCCGCATAAGCTTATGCGGAAACTTACGCATAAGCTCATGCTCATGCATGAGCATAAGCATGAGCTTATGCTTATGCTTATGCTTATGCTCATGCGGAAATAGAGAAGGAGCTTATGCGGAAAGAGAGAAGGAGCTTATGCGGAAAAAGAGAATGAGAGAAGCTTATTCTCTCTTTCCGCATAAGCTCCTTCTCTTTTCCCGCATAAGCTCCTTCTCTGTTTCCGCATGAGCATAAGCATGTTCTCTTTTTCCGCATGAGCATAAGCATGAGCTTATGCTTATGCTTATGCTCATGCATGAGCATGAGCTTATGCGTAAGTTTCCGCATAAGCTTATGCGAAAATAGAGAATGAGAGAAGCATAAGCTTCTCTCATTCTCTATTTTCGCATAAGCTTATGCGGAAACTTACGCATAAGCTCATGCTCATGCATGAGCATAAGCATGAGCTTATGCTTATGCTTATGCTTATGCTTATGCTTATGCATAAGCATAAGCATAAGCTCATGCTTATGCTCATGCGGAAAAAGAGAACATGCTTATGCTCATGCGGAAACAGAGAAGGAGCTTATGCGGGAAAAGAGAAGGAGGTTATGCGAAAAAAGAGAATGAGAGAAGCATAAGCTTCTCTCATTCTCTATTTCTGCATAAGAGCATAAGCATGAGCTTATGCTTATGCTCATGCGGAAAAAGAGAACATGCTTATGCTCATGCGGAAACAGAGAAGGAGCTTATGCGGGAAAAGAGAAGGAGGTTATGCGAAAAAAGAGAATGAGAGAAGCATAAGCTTCTCTCATTCTCTATTTCTGCATAAGCTTATGCGGAAACTTACACATAAGCTCATGCTCATGCATGAGCATAAGCATGAGTTTATGCTCATGCTTATGCTTAAGCATAAGCATAAGCATAAGCATAAGCTCATGCTTATGCTCATGCGGAAATAGAGAAGGAGCTTATGCTCATGCGGAAAAAGAGCTTATGCGAATGAGAGAAGGGGGAAATAGAGAAGGGGGAATGAGAGAAGCATAAGCATAAGAGAATAAGAGGGAAAGGAAATAGAGAATAAGGGGGAAAGGAAAGAGAGAAGGGAAAAGAGAGAGGGGGAAAGAGAGAAGGGGGAAAGAAAGAATAAGAGAAGAGGGAAAAAAGAGAAGGGGGAAAAATGAGAAAAAGAGAAGGGGGAAGAGAGGGTTCCTATGCCCATCACTGCAGCTAAGCGCTAGCTGCAGGCCAATGCAAATAACAAAAATATTAAATGGAAAGAAGAGGAAGTACTTACCTGTAAAAGTATGTCCCGCTCGGTGTAGTGGACTGGCCCCACAAAAGAGAGAGTATGTCCCGCTCGGTGTAGTGGACTGGCCCTACAAAAGAGAGAAAACAACCCATTTTTTCAAATAAGATGTTAGTGGAAAGAGGAGATCACAAAAGCAACTTCTTGAAAGGAGACAAGGAAAGAGAAGATTGAGGAGACAAGGAAAGGAGGAGATTGAGGAGACAAGGAGAAAGAGAAGGAAGAGAAATACAGGAAGAAGAGGTGAGTTTCTTTCTTTCTTTCTTGAAATTTCGTTTTTTGTTTCAATCCTTTCTAATCAAGCATGAAAACTAGTTTAAAACTTTAGCAATACAAGTAGAAACACTCACAAAACCAAAGCTAGCAAACAAACAACCTACATTGTTGAAACAAACTCACCTCTTGAAGAACTTTCTTTCTGGAAACCAAAGAGGGAAAAAGGAGAGAGAGGGTGTACAAGAGGTAGGAGAAGGGTGAGGAGTGGGAAATAGAGTAGGAGGTTGCTTGGAATAGATGGGAGGTCAGTGAAAATAGGTGGGAGGAGATTTTGGGTTGCTTACTTGAGAGATTAGGAATGGTTTGAGCAAAACGCCGCGCGTTTCGGCGTTTCGGGTTTTAACCCACAGCATCGCTATATAGCGACGCTTTTTCGTCGCTATATAGCGACGTTTTATAGCGACGCTTTAAATTAAAAACGTCGCTATATAGCGACGGAACAGAGCATCGCTATATAGCGATGCTTACTATTTTTTTTTTTTTGTGGCCTCTTGTGAAGCTCAAACATGCTATGCCTATAATTGTTAATATCTCCTCTTACTATATAGCCTCACTATATAGGATTTTTTGTTTCAATCCTTACTATATAGCGACGTCATTCTTTTTATATAGCCTTAAGAGAAGCTCAAATTAAACATGCTATGCTCATAATTGTGTACATCTCCTCTTCATGCTTATGTTTTGGTTTTATAAGTGTAGATGGAAGGGACGAGTGGAAGCTCATCCGATGATGCGCCAATGCCCGGGAGCACGAAGTGGCTTACGGAGAGGTTATATTGTCATTGCACTCATTGCAAGCGAGAAGTACGACATCAACGTCATATTATCATGCGCCACTTGCGGATGTATGGGGAGGAGCCGGAACCAGTACCCCCCATTGTTGTTGCACATGTTGATGGATCATCGGTAAGTCAAAGCTATTTAAGTTCGCAATCTTATTGTATACCCGGAATTAGAAGATCTTCTATTTACATGAATGAGCTTATGGCAGGATGACGAGGGTGACGAGGGTACACATATACCTTCTCACTTTCAACAAGACTATAGTCTCCCGGATGACGACGAGGGTATGGTCGACATGATGGATTCCATTTTTAGGGGCACTACATCCCAAGTACACGTGATGTCAGAGTCTGAGGTGAAAATGCGAGAGTTGCAATCAACACAATTGTACGAGGGTGCCAGGATGTCTAAACTACGTGCTTGTCTCTCAATCTTGAATCTACAAGTACAGTATGGGTGGTCGGATACAAGTGTCTCGGCCTTAATGAGGTTAGCCCTTGCATTAATTTGATTGACTCATTATTTGGATATTGTTTGTTTTAAGAATGATCATTTGGATAGTGTCTTTGTCATAGGTTGCTCCAAAAGATGTTGCCTGCACCAAATACCATGCCCGCATCAAGAGATGAAGCGAAAAAGATGCTAACAATGGTGGGTATGGATTATGATACCATCCATGCTTGCCGTAATGATTGTATTCTCTTTCGTCGTGAGCATGGAGATTTGGCTAGTTGTCCAAAGTGTGGGGAACAACGATATAGAGATGACTTGCAGGGTGAGAGGATACCGGTAAAGGTCTTAAGACACTTTCCCATCATTGCAAGAATACAACACATGTTTCGATGCAAATCCATAGCGGAGTTGATGACATGGCATGCATCTCATCGGTCCATTGATCACACATTGAGGATTCCCGCAGATTGTGCAGCTTGGAAGCACATAGATAATCAGTGGCCGGACTTTGCGAGAGAGCCACGCAACTTACATCTTGGGCTAGCCATGGACGGCGTGAATCCTTTCGGGTTACGCTCGACATCTTGGTCGACATGGCCCATAGTCGTGGTGAATTACAATATCCCACCATGGCTAACAATAAAAAAGGGACACCTCATGCTTGCACTACTTGTGCCAGGAAAGTACAAGGCAAAAAACATGGACATGTACATGGCACCTTTGATAGAGGAGTTACAGATATTATGGAGAGGAGTGCAGGTCTTTGATATTTCCAGAGCTCCTAGGCATACCAATGATATTTTGGTCAGGGGTATCTTGATGTGGACCATGCATGACTACCCAGGATATGGAGAGTGCGCAGGTACATGGTTATGTCTTTACATGTACAATGAGGGATTATGCTTTTTTTACTCTCTTTTGCACGCATGTCTTGTACTAACATATTCATGCACGCGTGCAGGACTTGTTACAAGTGGGTACCATGCTTGTCCTGTTTGTGGACCCGCTCTGAAATCGCTTGCACGCTACTCCAAACACATGAGGAAAAATGTTTATGAAGGTCATGCTCGATACCTTCCGCTCGACCATCTCGCACGTGGAGGTCAGCTTGATCCACCACCATCATATTTGAAAGCAAGTGATTGGATTCAAGCTTGGAGGGAGAATGGAGAGGAACCTCCTTCTGGTATGAAGAGGCTATCGATCTTTCACGAGCTTCCTTATTGGGGTCAGTTACAAATCAATCATCTCTTGGATCCCATGCATATCTTTAAGAATGTGGGGGCTACCATTTGGGCACACTTGGTTGGTTCCAAGGACTCGAGAGGAGTGCGAGAAGACTTGCGTGCTATGAATAGGATGTCTCGTTTGTGGCCCCAAGTGCATGCTTCAGGAAAAGTTGTCCTCCCGAAAGCAACGTGGATCCTCTCTACGAGGGAGGAGGCAGCGATCAAGGCAGACATTGCCTCTTTTCAAACACCGACAGGGTACATGCATTGCTTGAAAGGAGCATTTTCAAAGGACAATAAGCTTAGTGGCCTCAAGTCCCATGATTGGCACAAGGTCTTACAGGTATTCTAAGTAGAATTAGTGTACCGATAATAGTGATGCATTAGCGTAATTATTATTATGTTATATTGTTGACATGATTTCATTGTTGCTTTGATAGTTCATCCTTCCAATTACAATAAAAGGGTGCTTACAAGAAGATGTTAGAAATGCTATATTCAAGATCTGTGGTATTGTGAGGTATGCTTACTATCAATTCGCATTATGTATTTTCTTCATGGACATGTGAAATAGGTGGATATCTCAAATATCTTACATATGCATGGACATGTGAAATAGGTGGATATCTCAAAAAGAGATCTCTATATTGAGCATCGAGAAGGCTAGGGTGGAATCCATCGAAGCCGTATGCTTGCTTGAGAAGCACTTTCCCTCAAGCATTATCACAACTCAAGTCCACTTGCTTGTGCACATAGTTGATGAGGTGGCTATAGCAGGTACCATTCATAATCGATGGATATTTTTTCTCGAGCGGTTTATGAAAACTTTAAAGGGGTTTGTAAGACAAAGAGCAAGACCAGAAGCAAGCATGGCAGAGGGATGGCTTGTGCAAGAGTCATTAGTATATATCACAGAGTTTCTTGCATCCACGGATCCTGATATGCCGCAAGCTTGGCACAACAAGGATGATGATCGCATCATTGGCGAGGTCCCCCAAGGAAAAGGGATTGAAAGAAAGATGAGCGAAGAGCAAATGGAGAAATTCAATAAGTTTTGTATCCTCAATAGCCTTGAGATGCAGAAGTGGATTGAGAGATATGAAGTGGCCAAAGCAAAAAGAATAAATGCAAGGACGAGATTCAGAGTAATGTACAGGCGATCACAACCATATCCACGAGATCTGGCTCTTCTCCCTACTCACATGTCACTTGATTGGCTACAACTAGCTATACGTAAAGCCGAACGTGATGGAGAGACAATAAACGAGCATGAGCGGGAGTTATCATCTGGATGTATGGTGCATGTAAGTTTCTTATCTCTTGACGTAATTAAGTAATTATTTGTGGCAATATATGCTATAAAATAGGTGCATCTTCATTGTTTTAATGATGCTCTTTTACAGTACAAAAAGTACAGTGCATTATGGTCATATGGATGACATTTTCGCGTGGAACGCATCGATTCAAAGAGAGTCACGTATGATTGTGGAGTCATGGCTAACTTCACACAAGATAGCTGAGCAAGTGCTTCGGATACCAATCTTCTCTCCTCACAGTTGGATTATTGTGGAACCATACGCGACATCTATGAAATTGATTTCAGACGATTTACTATTTTCATTCTTGATGTAAAATGGTTTAGAACTACTTACAACGGTCCCCATGCGACTGTGAGAAAAGATAGTAGCGGTCTCTTTGCAATAGACTCCACCAAACATTGGACCGATGAAAGTGATACTTTTGTTCTTCCCGAGCACTGTGAGCAGGTGCGTACTAATGATTTAATTAGTCGAAGCTTTCGTTTTTTAAGTCCATTGATATATATATAATTGACGACATTTGGCACGTGATTTTTCATCTTCAATATAGGTGGTTTTTCATCCGGATCGTTCTGATCCAAGATGGTGGTACGTGATCCAAGTTGCACCACGAAGTAAGCAGATTTTTGAAGATCGAGATGTGGATATGGAGATGCCACTACCAATGCCGGATCCAATTGATGAATCTAGCAAAGAAGATGTAGATCACCATATGAGGCAAGAGGAAGATGCGCATAATGACATCGCACGGAAGGAGGATGGAGATCACGATATTGACGAGGAAGACAACAATCATCAAGATCAATCACCACACTTAAGCTTAATTGAAGAAGATGATCAAATACTTTTAGGTGAACGTACGATACTAGAGTACGATGATGATATAGGAGATCAACTGGGTATAGAGTTGGAGATAGACTTGCTTGGCGCCTTAGACTTGGCTCAAGATGAAACAGTTGATGTAAATGCTCTTATTTAATTTGATTTTTCTCATCTCAAACTTGGACATGAATATATGAGCTTCAAAGGCTTGATGTATATGCTCTCATTTTTTAATTCTCTATGAGCTCAAACATGTATGAAAATTTAAAAAATTTTGTCATTGGAAGAAAATAATTTTTAAGGCTAAAAAAAAAAAAAAACCTCTCTGTAAAACGTCGCTATAATATATTGTCTCAGTGACGCTATATAGCAACCTTTAAAAGTCGCTATATAGCGACTTTTACTAACGTCACTATATAGCAACGTTTAGTAAAAGTCGCTATATAGCGACGATTTACGACACCCGATTTTTATACCGACGATTAACGCTAAGCGGGCGCTAATCGTCGGTACGTAAACGTCGCAATAGGATGCGTGTGTAGTAGTGTATGTGGTATTAGTTTTGTGGGTTGAATATATATGTTCTTTACTGATGTCAATATTATGTTGTGTTAGGTGGAAAGTGTATGAAACCATGGAGGACCTTAGGAAAAAGAAAAAGGTGGACATCCATTTTCAAATTGATGTAGAAAACGAACCATTTCTGAAGAGGAATGAATCCTCTTTTGCAAGTGAAAGTATTTGGTAGCTCTTCGAAATCAAGGAAAACTCATATGGATTTGTGGTTAAATGGGAAGATATATCCAATAGATCCATAAACTTGTCAGGCCCCTCAATTCCATGGGTTGACCAGCTTAATAAATTTTCTATGTAAGGGTGATAATTGTTTGTTAGGATATTGTAAAAGGTTGATTGCTCCTGGAGCAAGGAGCCTTCACACCCACTATGAATGTTTGCTTAGCAAAAGAGTTATAAGGATTTCAATGTTAGAGTCTTCGAATCAACATTTGGTATCATCTATGCAAGATACAACTGTTCAGATGGCTACAAAAAAAAAATGGTATGATGGCATAGAGAATAAAAATCATGAATTACAGGAAAAGGTTCAAACATTAGATGCTCACTTGGGAGAGCACACTATACATGTAATTCAATTATAGATGCAAAACATATCTCTTAAAGATGAGATCAGGAAATTGGAAAGAACATTAGCATTCATGAAAAATACTCCTATGGGTCCAAGACTTCATAAGAGGAAATTGCATCCAATGGATAAAATATTCAAGAAAAGTGGTCACTGGAAGCGTTGAGTGAGAGCTTGTAGGATTGTTTCAGAACTCATGTCTATCATGATGAATAATCTTGTGCTATGGGTGAAGTGTTCACAAAAAAAAATGTTGGAGTCTGCTATACAACATCCCAAATTCAAAAGTCTAAAATCAGAGATAACATCTAATTCCATGAGCAAAGTTGTGGAGCAATTCAATGCAACTAATGCACAGGGAGTCTGTGACATTGTAGGGATAAGTACCAAGGCATATTGTCTCATATTTAAGAGCTTAAAGAAAGCATGCCTTTTGGTAGGAACGAAAGTCAAAACCCCACTTCCAAAACCCACCGATGTTGTAAGGCAAGGATGCTCTCAATTTGGGTGTACTTGATTTAGTTGGTGAGCCTCAGCATGTATGTAGTACACTTACTTAGTACACTTACTATGAAAGGGAACGATGGAGAGTCCAAAGAATTGGAACTCACAATCAACAACCACTTTGTGATGGATGTTCAAAGAGTTCTACAGGCCATGGTAAAGTTTTATGATATGCCTGTGGAAGAATGCAATGGCCAACTAAAGATCGTACTGAAGCTTGATGAAAGTGAGGTTGTCAAAGGTTGAAAATTAGAAAGAGTCAGCTTGACATTGATGAATAGAATATTGGACCTTTAGGTTGAGCTTGATGATGCAAGGTAGTTCAGCATTCAATTAGAACATGAGATTTGGTGGATGGCTACATTTGAGTTACCATGGAAATTTGAATTTTGATTTGGTAATAATGGAAAATGCTTGGAATATTTTGAAATAGAATGTGAGTTGGTTTTACAGGTGCCAAAGGAGTCACATTCAATTTTGAAGTGGTTCTTTGACCAAACAGATATCCCAAGTGTGATCAAAGGTCATAACAATGGTGAGCTACTTGAGGTTGAGGGCTATGAATCCTATTTCATAGAATGGCATCTAGCTGCTAACCTTAAGACTATTAATTGTATGTTTAATGTGACACATGGAGAAAATACAAGCCACCCTTGTCCATTGTGCATGCAAAAGAGAGTACCATTGTAGGCAAGTAAAAGGAACCAAAAGCAATGGGCTTGTGAACTTGCAGAGATTGATAAGACAAAGGCACTAGATCGTGATGTTTTGGGGAAAGATCCATCGTGGAGCCCAATTCTTGAAATTCCTCTTTAGAGCGTCTTTAGAGAGTACGCATTTGTGCCCTTCATGCCATTGTTAGAATAATTGAAAAGCTGGTGCACTTATATATCATTGATGCATATAACTTAAAGCCCCAACAAGAAAGTAAGAGAATGATTGCAAGAATTGAAAAAGTGCTTTCAGATATGGGACTACACTCTCGGCAAGTCAAGATTACAAAAGATGAGAAAAGATTTGGAAAAATAGGCAATGTTCCTTGTAAGCCAAGTTTTGGAGGTGTCAAGGCTTTAAAATTTCTTTCTGCAAAGAAAAAGTCTTTATTAATTCATAAAGAGTTTACAAGGATCAGCCCTTTAGGGCATGCTTCACTCTAGGGCACGCTTTATCAACTCAGAAAGAGTTTACAAGGATCAACACTTTAGGGCATGCTTCACTCTAGCCTATTCTTCTTTTTGTTGGGTTTTGCACCCTCTTTGGTTTGTCTAAGAAGAGTGGGTTGAACAATTTCTTTATCAATATCTTGGGGATCACTGACACCCACTACTCTTGCAATGGCTATGATGCTATGGAGGGGTCCATATCGTGTGTTCGAGAACAAAAACAAAGCAATGCTATGCTTTATCAAAACAACACAATCTGCTATGTGATGGATAGGCTTCATCTTTACCATCTGACTAAGGACCCTGAACTTCATAATATTCAATTTTCCTTTGGGCGATAATTGTCAATGAAAGATCAAAATGTGCTTTCAAGCTTGGTCAATATAGTGACCAATTGAAGTCAATCCTTCTGCAAAAGGCCCTCCCTCTACTTCCGCTCTTGCACCCCGCATATTCATCAACCCACAAAATGTCCTAGAATAAACATATCACATCAACAACCTAAACCTTGATTTGTGATTACATGAAAGCATATTTATGGTAGGATAAATCCTAGTCTAAAAAATCACCTAAAAATTTTAGGGTTTACAAATATCATTTCTTTTTTGGATTTTATGGGACCCCATGTACTCAAAATGACCCCAAGCTTCACCATATACTCGATCATGCCCAGAAGGACCCTGCGACATCATGCGAATAGGGCCAAAAGTAGGGCCTAGCCCTGGTCACACGATGTCAAATTTTGTGCCTCTAGGGTCCTTCTGGGCATGATCAGTCATATGGTGAAGTTTGGGGTCATTTGGAGTACATGGGGTCCCATAAAATCCGAAAAAGAAATGATCTGTTCAAACCCTAAAATTTTCAAGTGGGAATATTATCTTGTATTTTTGGACCTAAAAACTCACAATATGCTTCAGATATTTTGAATGATCACATAGATTTAAAAGAATTAATTTTTGTTAAACCTTAAACCCTAAACCCTGGTTTGATTCCCTGATGAACATTGATTTTTTTGCATGTTTTTTTTCAATATTGCACAAATACCCTAAATACTCATGCATTCTATATGCTAGAAGAATATTATCATGGAAAACTAGAAGAGAATAAGTGATATGAATCAAATAATGAAAATAAACCCTCAAACCCTAAGCTATTAAAACTACATACCTTTTCTACCTCATCTGCGAAGGGTATCAGCCATAGTGTCTAGCTGGAATCCCTTTTGTGGTTCGTCTTGCACTTCATGTTAACTTGAGGTGCCAGATTCTTCCTCTTTGTCCTGAACAACTTTATTTGCAAATCTAGGCATTCTTCGTCGGACATCTGGTACTCTGGCTCGCCATCCTCAATCGCTTTTTATGTGAGGCAGATTTCCTCTAAATCACTAAGGCTAGAGTCATCATAGCATTCTATCTCATTGACCTTTGGATCGATGGGAGCATTGAAGTCAATGGAATCATTGGAGGCATCATTTGCAAGGTGGCATAGCACCTCGTCCTCACAAAGACCGGTTTCTTCCATCAATTCTAAGAGGGCAAGGTATTCCTCACCCTCAATAGAGATTGGATCAACCAATGTGAGGTGTGGCTTAGTTGCTGCCTCGTCAGGATCATATGTGGAGGCTGGGTATGTATGACTTGGATAAGCTGATAGGATGACCTGGCTCTCAGCTTGCTCTTCAGCTAAGTCTATTGCATGCCCCTTAGGTTCTATGTCCAGGTTCAGCTCATCCGCTCCACCACTTGTGGATGGACCTGCTCCACCACTTGTGGATGCAGAAGGACCCTCGGGCTGTTGTTCAACATCCTCATCAAACTTGCAAGTTGTGAGGAGAACGGTAATGGCTGCATCTCTCTCTATCAAATCAATGGGAGAATCTAAAGCATCCCCGAGAGGAATAGCATACTCACAGAGAGAGAGAGGGACATTCTCCATGGCCCTAGCAAGAGTCTTCTTGAAGTTAGGGCTTTCATCAAGAGACCTCAGAATGTTCAATGGGATCCATTGGTGAGGGGAGGTAGCAATCATGACAAATTCCCCATGGAGAAGTCTATGTATAAACTCAAGAGAGGGATTATTGGCAGGAAGGAAAGATCTCCAGTGTGATTCGAGATTGAGTGGCTTGCAAAAGATTGGGTAAATTCTCGGTAAATTTGGTCTGCTAAGGCATGAGAACGAGTAGATGAAATCCAATAGTCATAGATGAGAGAGAGAGAGAGAGAGAGAGAGAGAGAGAGAGAGAGAGAGAGAGAGATAGAGAGAGAGATATAGAGAGGGAGGGAGGGAGGGAGAGAGAGAGAGAGAGAGAGAGAGAGAGAGAGAGAGAGAGAGAGAGAGAGGGGGGGGGGGGGAGGGGGAGGGGAAGGGGAGAGAGAGAAGAGGGAAGGGAGGGTAGGGTAGCTCTCATGAAAGGAGGGGAGAGAGAGAGACACAGAGAGAGAGAGAGAGGGGGGGGGGAGGTGGAGAGGGGAGGGCAGGGGAGGCAGAGGGGGAAGGGGAGAGGGAAGCAAGGGTAGGCTAGCTCTCTCATCGTTGTTGCAGCAACACACACTTTTTTTATCTTTTTAAAATGTTTTTATCGTGGCCCCTTGCATTGCCACTATGAGGAAGGAAAAAAGGGAAGGGGAACAGTGAGGGGAGGGAGAGAGAGAGAGAGAGAGAGAGAGAGAGAGAGAGAGAGAGAGAGAGGGGGGGGGGAGGGAGGGAGGGAGGTAGGTAGGGAGGGAGGGGGGGGAGAGAGAGAGAGAGAGAGAGAGAGAGAGAGAGAGAGAGAGAGAGGGGGGGGGGGAGAAGGGGGGGGAAGGGGAGAGGAAGGGGGAGGGAGAGGAGAGGGAAGGGAGTGTAGGGTAGCTCTCACAAAAGGAAGGAAGAGAGAGAGAGAGAGAGAGAGAGAGAGAGAGAGAGATAAAGAGAGAGAGAGAGAGAGAGAGAGAGAGAGGGAGAGAGAGAGAGAGAGAGAGAGAGGGGGGGGGAGGTCGAGACAGGAGGGCAAGGGAGGCGGAGAGGGAAGGAGAGAGGGAAGCAAGGGTAGGCTAGCTCTCTCATCGCTATTGAAGAAACACACACTTTTTTTATCTTTTTAAAATGTTTTTATTAGAGCCCTTTGCAGTGCCGCGAGAAGGAAAGAAAGGAAGGGGAACAGTGAGGGGAGGGGAGAGAGAGAGAGAGAGAGAGAGAGAGAGAGAGAGGGGGGGGGGGGGAGAAGGGGGGGGAAGGGGAGGGGAAGGGGAGAGGGAGAGGAGAGGGAAGGGAGTGTAGGGTAGCTCTCATGAAAGTAAGGAAAAGAGAGAGAGAGAGAGAGAGAGAGAGAGAGAGAGAGAGAGAGAGAGAGAGAGAGAGAGAGAGAGAGAGAGAAAGAGAGAGAGATAGATAGATAGATAGATAGTTTTTTAACGTCGTAGGAACAATCCCGCGAGAGAGAGAGAGAGAGAGAGAGAGAGAGAGAGAGAGAGAGAGAGAGAGAGAGAGAGAGAAGGATGGGGGAGGGGAAGGGGAATAGAGAGGAGAGGGAAGCAAAAGAGGGAGAGGCAAGGGAAGGAGAGAGGGGAGGATAGGTCTCTTGTGTTATTGTGGCAGCAACAAGAATTGCAAGACAAAAAAGCAGGAAGGGGGATGGAAGAGGGAAGGGAGGGGAGAAATATTAAAAAATATATATATATAAAAAGATAAGAGGAGAGGAAAGGGGTGGGTGACAGGGGGGAAGGGAAGGGGTCACACTACGGGGACATCACACTATTTTATTTGGTTTTTGCAACGGTGTCCCTTTATGCTATTGCAGTGGCGCATTGAGGATAGGGAGGCATGGGAGAGTAGGAAAGGGTGGGGAAGAAAGGGAGGCATAGAGGAGAGGATAAGGGAAATAGAGAGAGAGGCGGGGGGGAAGAGAGAGGGAGAGAAGGGAGGAGAATGGGAAGAGAGAGGTAGAAAGGAGAGGGAGAGGGAGAGGGGGAAGGGAGCGCAACGGCAAGGAGGAGAGGGCGAAGGGAGCAGAACACAAGGGAGAGGGAGGGGTGATTCAAAATGAGTTATGGGAGAGGTGAGATTCAATATATAGCCCTCATTCAAACTTCCCGCTCTTGAATTAAAACTTTGTGCTCCTCCCCCCCTCCCTCCCTCCCTCCCTCCCTCCCTCTCTCTCTCTCTCTATTGGGAAGTCAAAGATACAAGTTAACTTTATTGATTTAGCATGGAATTGCAATAGAGAGTGTTGTTCTATAGCTGCATGAAATATCACTAGAAATGAAGACACAAGAGAGAATTGATACAACTAATCACTTCACAAAAGGAGACCACTAAAACTAGTTACAGAATTGAGGTCACCATAAATCGTCTTCTCAGGTCTACAGACCTTGTTGGAGGTCACAAAAAAAGGATGACAACTCAGAGACTCACACACACACCTAGACTTGTGCAGGTCGGCGGTTCAAGAGAGATGCATGAGTTGAATACTCATGAATTTGAAGTCACCAGAGAACCCTTGAGTGTGCCAAAAGCCATGACCACATTCTACATGCAATCTGAAATTTCCACATGAGTTCCCATGCATGGACAAACCAATCGTAAATGATTGCATAGAAGATCCAATCATTGAACACTTTCCAGATCAATCGACTAATAGTAATAGTTGATTATAGAGTCCTCTCAAGCCTTAGATCAACCAAGCTCCCCATGAGGGAGGAGTGCATAAACCTTTGGAATGCCAATAGTCCCCCCCCACAATTGAAATGGGGGAGCACAATAGAATTCTAAAGAAAAAACCTTGACATACCATGCTGCACACCAACTTGATCCAGTAACTAGAGAATGACATACTTACTAAAATCCGAAGTCATCAAAGATAGTTGGTCACTTATGAAAATCCAAACCAACTCTGGTATTGCTGCTCAATCAGAAAGCATACTCATCATCACTAATGCTTTTTGTAACAATTCTTTTCAATATGACCTTTTCGATTACAATAGTGACAAACATGCTTCTTTTCTCTTGCGATGTATGCATGATCACCTCACAACGGTAGAAGATCTTCTTCTCGTTTTTCTTCACTAAGTAACAAAGCCACACAATCCAAATAATCAGCGTCATCATCCATGCATAAAATTCTGCTAATATCATTATACCTCAGAGGTAGGCTCTTAAGCAAGATTGCCTTTTTATCATCGTCTTTGATTCTTGTCCCAAGGTCATTAATTTGTTTTAAAAGTGCTTGCATCTGATTGAGAAAGATGCCAAGATTGTCAACCTCCTCCATCTTCAAGCTATAGAGTTCGTGCTTTAGCATGGCTTTGGAGTGTTTCATTTGAACCCCAAACAACGTCTCTAGGATGATCCAATTCTCAGCTGCTGTAGCTTTGCTAGTATCGATGTGATGGAAGTAATCAGCTCCTAGTGCACGACCCATCAGACCAATATCCTTCTCATTCTTGTTTTCCCAAGCATGTATTTGATCTGCTTCATGACCACTACCTTTGGGTTTCTTTTTGGTACTTGCAACCACGCTCCATAATCCTTTCTGCATGAAGAGCAATCATGTAGCATACTGCCAAGATGAAAAAATTTTGTCATTGAATATAACAACGATGCTCTCAAACACTTTCTCCTTCTCAACAGACTCCATTTCCATAGCACCTGATGAATTGACAAGAACTTTATAAGCCTCCTGACTTCGAGCGAGACTTCACAATCTTGAAGAAACTAGGCTGTGATACCAATTATTGGAAGTCAGAGATACAAGTTAACTTTATTGATTTAGCATGGAATTGCAAGAGAGAATGTTGTTCTTTATCTGCATGAAATATCACTAGAAATGAAGAAAAAACCGAGAATCGATACAACTAATCACTTCACAAAAAGAGGGCACTACAACTAGTTACAAAACTGAGGTCGCCATAAACTGTCTCCTCAGGTCTACAGACCTTGTTGGAGCTCACAAAAAAAGGATGACAACTCAAAGACTCACACACACACCCGGACTTGTGCAGGTCGGTTCAAGAGAGATGCATGAGTTGAATACTCGTGAATATGAAGTTACCAGAGAACCCTAGAGTTTGCCAAAAGTCAGCAATTTGAAATTTCCACATGACTTTCCATGCATGAACAGGCCAATCAAAATGATTGCAAAGAAGGTCTAATCATTGAACACTTGCCAGATCAATCAACCAATAGTAATAGTCGATTATAGAGTCCCCTCAAACCTAAGATCAACCGAGTTCCCATGAGGGAGCGCAAAAACCTTCGGAATGCGAAATCTCTCTCTCTCTCTCTCTCTCTCTCTCTCTCTCGCCAAAAAATTAACATAACTTTCACATATGAGGTCCAAATCTAGCCCTCCAAGTACTCAAATCGATCAGCATAAGCCATCTAAAGTCATCTATATGGTTAGAATTTTCAAATTACAGCTAATTAAAAACTTGTAAATGAAGATTTATTATACTTAAACCCATTGAAGCCTTAAAAAGGTAGCATGGCTTATATTTGTAACCCTACCCTAGGAAAGATTTTCCCAATGACCTATACTCCCACAACCTTGATCCTTATAACTTAATCATAAAGCATAATTCTTGATCCTTATAGCTTAATACCTATAGCCTAAACCCAAATTCCTATACCCTAAACCCTATTTCCTATAACTTGAACCCTAAAACCTATATGCTAAATCACATACCCTAAACCCTAGACCCTATATCGTATACCGTATATCCTAAACCTTAAGCAAAAAAAAATTATTTGAGGTGTGTTATTTGACGTGCAAAGTATCACGCCCATCGGATATGCTTTCGATGGTCAAAGTCACCACAAACCCCGTTTTTCACCAAGTGTGATGTAGAATCGCCAAAAAATAGCATTTGAGGTGTGTCATTCGAACATGCACATAATCGATGGGCATGCTACTCTATACACATGTTAATCCAACCTATGCTAATGAACGTACAAATTATTGCACCCATCGTATATGCTTTGGATGGTCAAAGTTGCCACAAACCCCATTTTTCGTCAAGCATTATGCACAACCACTAGAAAATAGTATTTGAGGTGTGTTATTTGAATGCGCACATACCTGATGGGCATGATATTCTTTAATCATGTCAATACAACCTATGTTCAGTCCTCTGCAATGTATCATGCCCATCGGATATGCTTTCTATAGTCAAACTTGCCACAAACTCCATTTTTCACACCAAGTATTATGCACAACCGCCAAAAAACATGCTCTGAGGTGTGTTATTTAAATGCACACATACCCGATGGGCATGGTAATTTGCATGTGCATCAATCCAACCTATTCTAATCTATATGCAAAGTATTGTGCCCATCAGATATGCTCTGGATAGTCAAAGTTACCACAAACTTTGTTTTTCACCAAGTGTTATGCACAACCGCAAAAAAATAGTATATGAGGTGAGTCATTCATATGCACTCATACTTGATGGGCACAATAATTTTCTCTTGCATCATCAAAACCTATTCTGAGATGCATGCAAAATATAATGTCCATCGGATATCCTTTGGATGGTCAAACGCGCCACAAACACCATTTTTCACCGTGTTATGCACAATTGCTAAAAAATAGCATTTGAGGTGTATTATTAAAATTCTCTCTTACCGTATGGGCATGATGAATTTCACACGTGTTACTATAACCTATTTTGAGATGCATGAAAAATATCATGCTCATAGGATATGATTTGTATGGTCAAACGCACCACAAACCCTTTTTTTCACCAAGTGTTCTACACAATTGCCAAAGAATAGTATTTGAGGTGTGTTCTTCAAATGCGCTCATACCTGATGGGCACAATACTTTTCAAATATGTCAATAGAACCTATTTTGAGGTGTGTGCAAAGTATCGTTCCCATTGGATATGCTTTGGATGGTCAAAGTTGACACAAACCCAGTTTTTCATTGTGTTATGCACAACTGCCAAAAAATAGTATTTGAGGTGTGCTATTCAAATGCGCACATACTGGTTGGGTACGATACCTTGAACTCATGTCAATCTAACCTATCTTGAGACTATTGCAAAGTAGCGTGCCCACTTTGGATGGTCAAACACATGACAAACACCATTTTTCACCAAGTGTCATGCACAACCACCAAAAAACTTCTAAAATGTGTTATTCAAATGCGCATGCACTTGATGGGCAAGATCATTTGCACATGTGTCAATACAACCTATGTTGATCTATGTGGAAAGTATCATGCCCATTAGACATTCTCTGGATGGTCAAAGTTGCCACAAACTCCATTTTTCACCAATTGTTATGAGTACTTGGAGCCTGGCTAAATCTAGGTCCATACGAGGAAGTTCTGTTGATTTTTTGCCAAATTTATCAAATTTCAAGATTGAAATATTAGCCAAACGAGTTTGGAGAATCTCCTAAATTTGCCTTTGGGCAAATATTTGCCCTTAAAAATATACCTTAGGGAGGGTAGGAAAAAAAGGGAATTAATGGAATGGAGGAGAGGGGAATAGAAGGAAGTACGGCCGCATTGGCAGGGAAAGTAAGGAGAAGGGAAGGAGGGAAGGGAGAAGGGAGAGAAGAGGGAAGATAAGGGAGCAGAGGGGGGGAAGCAAGGGGGGGGGAGGAAGGGGGAGGAGGGGGGAGGGGAAGGGGGTGGAAGGGGAGGTGGGAAGAGGGGCAAGGGGGGGGGGAGGGGGGGGAGGGGAGGTGGGAAGAGGGGGAAGGGGAAGGGAGTGGGGGAGGGGGAGAAGGGGTTGTGTTTGGAAGGGGAGGGGGGAGGCGAAGCAAGAGAGATAGATACATAGACAAGAGAGAGAGAGAGAGAGAGAGAGAGAGAGAGAGAGAGAGAGAGAGAGAGAGAGAGAGAGAGAGAGAGAGAGAGAGAGAGAGAGAGAGAGAGAGAGAGAGAGAGAGAGAGAGAGAGAGGTGGGGGGGGAGAGGAGAAGCAGGAAGTTTGAATTCTAGAGTGGGAATTTTGAATTCCTTGACGGCTATATATTGACTTTCACCTCTCCCATAACTGATTTTCAATCACACCCTCCTTTCTACTGTCACCCCCATCATGTTCCCCTCCCTTCCTTGAGGGCTATATATTGACTTTCACCTCTTCCATAACTGATTTTCAATCACACCCTCCCTTCTACTCTCGCCCCCATCATGTTCCCCTCCCTTCCTCTCTCCCTCTCCCTCTCCCTCGCATTACACTCCCTTGCCCCTCTTCCTCTCCCTCTCCCTCACATTGCGTTCCCTTCCCCCTTTCCCTCTCCCTCTCCTTTATCCTCCCTTCTCTCCCTCTCTCTTCCCATTCTCCTCTCTTCTTTGTGTGAATGATTAGTCATGAAGTTGTTTAAAGAATGTTCATCTAGTCCTTTTGCATTTCAGTATGAGGTTAGTCTAAATTTGGATTCACTATGGATCAAATTTTTGCCTAAACATTTGGCACCTCAATATTGGAATGACAAAAATATAAAAAATGTGAACACAAAACATGGAAGTAAAATTAGAGTGCAGTGAGCACAGCTTCACAATATTAAGAAAGTCTACACATATTATACTCTACAAGCTTGATCTACAAATTCTTATGCTTCAATTCATAGTTTATGTATATTCCATGTGCGTCCCTTTTCTTGTTATAGATTCAATGGATTTTTGTTGTTAATCTTTACACTATGATATGCATATCATCAATCAAGCCTTGATGGACATGTTGGCTTCAAACCTTAAAAACTTTATATTCCAAACTTATATACCGTACTTTCCATGAATTCCATCATTTTCCTATCTTCTTACTAAGCTTTGCATGCTTTTTTGCCACATATTTAAAATATAAACAATGATGCTAATAGTTTATTACATCCAAAGATTTTCTCTTATCAAAATTTAAGAAGATGTTGTGGTCCATTTGAAGAATATATTTTTAAAAATTCATATAATTGTATAATAAAGTCTGTTAATGCATATCCCTTCTTGTGTTGGGAATCTCATTCGAAGTTATCAAACAAATAAAATCTCAACCTAGATGTCCAAGAGTAGAGCACTTCCAACAAGAAGAAAAGATATCCACTATTGTATTATAACTTTCAGACACCTACAAACATATTTCATCTACAACATGGGTCATTGTTTGCTTGGGTGTAGCCATTTTTGGTGAGGTTCGGGGAATTTTTTGTATATAGGTATCTTGCATGACCCATAACTTATGCATTGCTCAATGAAATTCAACAAACTTTGTCTTCAAGTTGTAGTACACATTCCAAACTTGAACATGAAACCAAAAAATTATGAAATAAAAATTTGGAATGAGATCATTAAATCATTATAAATGCTCTATTGCATGTGAAGCATGCAACCTAAAGAGTGTATGATATAGCAATTTATTCAAAAACATCAAATTTTTGTTCCGTATGTACATGCAACCAAGTAATCATTCAAAAGTATAGTACGTGAACTTCTCCTCAACACATGGACACACCTAAATGAGAACATTAGGTATGGGTTAATGGGCCTCCAATGTTGTTCTAAAGTGATGAACACCCATTTGAGGTCACGCTCCATAACCTTTTTTGATTTGTTGAAAACCATAACGGATTGAAATTTTGGAATCCAAACTAGTGGGACTACTGCATGATGGTCTTAAAACATTGATAGTTGTTGATATTAGTATCTAGATTCACCCTAAAATGGAAGAATTTGAAAGTGTGCAATTTCTATAATAAACAACATCAAACTCGATAGCATTCCCTTTTGCCTATTTATATTTTGAAGCATTTGAGGCCACATTTCACTTGTTTGGGATATCCAATTCTGTTGATGTGTATCATTGGAGGGGGCAAAACTAGTGGTTGAACATTTTGCTACTCTTGCGAATTTCAAAATTTCACACCTCCCGCCCGTCAAATCTTGGGATGTGCACAGTTTTCGAGCAAAAACCTATGAGTAGAAAAGTCCGAGTGATAATTTTTGACACCAACCATGCTTGTATATTTCTTAAAGGAATATACAATTCTTTCTTAATTTCTCATTTATGGAACCATATACTTACTTATTTTTCATTATAACCCTCATTTTAGAGAACGCGTTTTTGCTCAGAAAATGGAAACCCCCATTTTGGAAGATTAAGTACCTGCAACCTGCCCCTGCCTTGCAGCCCGTAAGCATGTGGACGTGACCTTGTGCCATCTTTGGTTTGGCATTATTGTCTTTTGGGTAATTTGTCTTCTATTCTTTGCTCACCTCACAAGCTAGCTTTTCTCTATTTTAGTTTGGCATTGTCGTCTTTCACTGATCATCACCACGGCAACATGCATCTTGCCATGGCTTGCAAGAGAAGCAAATAGAGGCTGTTAGATAGGAAAGTTAAAAAGCCTAGTGAAGGCACAAGGAACAGATTGTGGTTTGAGGAAAGAAGAGACACGGTATCAAAATGGCAACGGAATACACTTTTGCAATGTTTGCAAGAAGGGAGAAGTGATGAGAAGAAAGAAGACTCCTTGTATAGTAGTAGAGCAGGAAGCAATTGTTGTTGTACACATTCGATCATTTCCATCAAAGCAAAGAACATGATATGTGAAGTCATGATTGGTGGTAGCATTTGAGGAAGCAACATCAGGCAATTCAAGTGAATACTAGCCTCAAGTCTTCACAATTTTTAGCCTGCACCCTAAATTTTGTACATTGACAACCCTACCAACACCTCGGGAGATGCATGTAGAGAGGAAGCCATACCGATCCGAGTAGTCTATGGGCTTCAATAGAATGCAAGAAAAGGATAGACAACCTAAGTGTGGAAGTCATTGCAATAGTGATGATGTTTTGGCATGAAAATACGACAGTTTCTCCAAATAACAAGGACATCTATAGAAAGTGACAAGATGCAAGTTGTTTGAGGAGCATTATACACATGCTTGATTAATTGTAGGTTAGCGGCTACATGAACCATCCCAGTGGTTGTTTGTGATTGAGATTTTGGATAGTTTACTTGTTTCATTACTTGTTTCATTTCTTGATACAATGCAAGTCAATGGTTGCCTAAACTAGCCTGGTGGTTGTTTGTGATTGAGCTTTGGGATAGTTTACTAGGTTGGCTTGGACTTAATTTGATTAACCTAAACCAGCCCAATGGTTGGAATATCATGCAACCATGGCTAGTTTGGCTCAAGCCCTAGAACCAAGCTGTGGCTTGGACTTAATATGATTGTACTCCTAAACCAACCCAGTAGTTGGAATAGATCATGCAACTGTGGTTGGTTCAGCTCAAACACGAGTTATGTGATTAGCATGGTTGAACATCTAAAGTAACAAATATATTTCACAACATAACATCAATATTTTTTTTTGCTAAACCAGCCCGGTGGGAACATCATGCAACCATGGTTGGTTTAGCTCAAACACTAGTGTGGTTGAGCAAACATTAGTTGTTGACCAGCTTGATGGTTGAAATTACTGTGTTTATTAGTACTTAAATTAGTTCAATTTAATTTCCTACTATTCGGTTCATATACCACTTAATTTCTAGATCGGGATGGCTTGGAATTAATGTGATTCTCATAAGCTAGCCCGATGCTATTTCAAGTCTGTTTCAAGTCAAACAACAGTATCTAATTGAAATTGTGGTTGAACAAATTTTTGATCTTTGAACAATTCATATGTTTACAATAGACATGAGTTATTTATAATGTTTTTATTTAGTAGAAACTCTAGTGTTTGATTTTTTGTTAGCTGCTGGTAGTAGATAGTTGCATGTAATGTTTTTTTAAATTACTTTGTAGAATTAATTGTAGCATATGGTTATTTACTTGAGATCTGGCCATATTGGAGCATTGCTCCATGGGGATCGATGCCACCTAGATCCTCATCATGTGTCACAAGAAAGGCCACCCGGATTTTCATCATGTGTCCCAAACAACTATCATGCTTGTTTTTGTAGATCCCAAATGATAGATTAACCCCACGCTTGTTTTTAGTATATCCAAATAACCACTGTGCTCGTTCTTAGTCATCTAATCGCACATCATGGGATCCAATGCATTTTTCTTGGTTGCACACAAGGAAAATAGCTCCCACAGACAGGTTGGTTCTTTTTAACTATCCTCAGATTTCAACCTAGAAAATGCATTTGTTTATTGTGTCCCCTTTAGAGTGACCACAAATCCTAAAAGAATGAATTGCATGCCATTCATCTTGTAATAATAGAAGCAAACCACCATGCTGTGCTGGCAGTTAATATGCTAGTCTGAAACCAACCAATTCATCTTGTAATGATAGAAGCAAACCACCGCAGTGGTGGAAGATAATATCCTATGTGCAACCAAACAATTCATCTTGTAATAGTAGAATAAAACCACCACATTGGTGGTAATTAATATCCTGGTATGCAACCAACCACTATGCTGGTGACCACTTATCTTGCACTACTACCTTGCTATCCCAAAATGGATCATATTGTTGCAAAGTGCTATACTAAAAGAGTCCCCTTTAGGCTGGTTCTCTTTATCTGTTATCAGATTTCAGCCATCGAGCAGGTGGCCACAAATCCTAAATGAATTGCAAGCTATAGAATCATACTGTATTATTGGAAACTGTCCATCAAATTATAAAGTCTAACTCAGGGAAACATTTTCAAATTATAAAGTCCAACTGAGTGAAGAAGTCACATAAGAAAATAGAACCTTCAAATCCAACTAAATGCAATATTTTCAAATTATAAAGTCCAACTGAGTGAAGTATCATAAAAGAGGTATCCAAGGATGGATAAATGGCAAATTATTACTTTAAAACTGAAGTTACATAGAAAAGCCAAATGTATATAATGGAAGTCAACAAAAAGGCTTATCTTCAAGGACTCTAGCCTTCATAGGTTATCCAAACTCGAGGGAATGCATGGGTGTAATAACTTACAAATTAGAAATGTAAACTCTGGGTTTCATGCTCTCCAATTTTTCCAATCTTGAGGGAAGAGTCTTGCATTTCAATCATTATTGCCACACATTTTCAATAGTAAATCCTTACACAATTCATTGCCGTTCTATTGGTGCAAACTCAGAGAATTCAAGTCCATGCATTTGTAATGGTAAAACTTTATACTATTAGCATTGCCATTTTAATCTAACTCCCTATTTCTTCACTCAGTAATGAGCTAAGCAACTAGCTTAATTAATTGACTAAAAAGTCATTGCTAATTCAGCATGCAAATGGAGAATGATAATTAATGCTGAACTTAGCATATAAGGTCATGCTAATTCTAATCGAGAACCATAGCTATTTATTATTGATTGGAAATTAGACACAAAAAATCTACTCCAAATTTGGTTGGAATGAGGACAATCGAGCACCTAAAGTTGCTCCAAATTTGGTTGGTGCTGAAGCACAACTAATCTAAGGTTGCTCCAAATATGGTTGGGACTGAGGCAGAGTTGAGCACCAAAAGCTGAGCAAAAGGGAATATTAGGGAAGTTGGCTATTTTCAATGCCCAAAATGGGATAAGAAAATGACTTTTGCTATTTGAAAAACATATGCACCTACTCCCAAGCTAACAGGGAGGGGGCTTTAGGGTTTAGGATTTGTTGCTTATAGAGATGCATCATGGAGGAAGACTTGGTAGCAGATAGAGAACTACACAAATAGATTGTAAGAAGTGGACTTGAGTCACATGCATATCTAGGGAGCTACCTGATCCACATGTTTTCTTTTTGTGGGAGTTTGAGTGAAGCAAACCATGTATTCAACAAACTTCCCAAACCAAATGTGTACACATGGAGTTCAATTATTTTTTCATATGTCAAGTATGGACTTGATAAGGGAGCCATCAGTGTATTTCACCAAATGCAAGCATCAAATGTGCAACCTAATGGGCACATTTGTGTTGTAGTACTTGAAGCATGTGCCAATGCATTAGCCTTAGGACAACATCAAGCTAACTCATTCATATGTCATCGACAATGGTTTTGATTATAGTTTTTATGTTGAGAACACTCTGATTGACATGTACGATAGTTGAGGATGCCCATTTAGTCTTTATCCAATTGCTGAGATTGGATTAATTACATGGAATGCAATGATTGTAGCATATGCACAGTTTGGACATGGCTGAGATGCTCTCTATGTTTTCTAGGAAATGCAAGAGTAGGGCATGTGGAGCCAGACAAGGTCACATTGGTTTTCTATTTGAGAGCATGTTCTAGTATAGCAACCCTCAATCAGGGCAAGTTAATTTGCACCTACATTGTAGAATGTGAGTGTGAGTTTGATGAAGTTGTAAGCATCTAGGACTATTCTTTATAATGTGAACTCTAGGGTAGCATTAGGAGACCTTGGTGAGATTCCTTATGGACAATACCTTGAACGGGATTCATGCTCATTTTCTTGTGTTCAACCTACTTCCCTAGCACAGGTCATAATTGCGGTGTCTTCTAACTTATTTTCCTATGAATAAGTCTATGATCTTCTACTCTTTGGGGTTGGATCTCATGGTTGGCTTGATGAGTAAATGTTGGATAAGTGTTGGTCAATGGTGGTCACCTCCCCATCTATAATCCCCCAATAAGGAGAGCATGGGGAAGGGAGACGTAGGGCTAGGGCTGCCACATGGGCATCTAATTGGATGCCATGTGGGTAGCAAGCCCAAAAAGAAAAAGAGAGAGAGGGGGCAACACCTCATGGTAAAACAAAGAGAGAAGAGGCTGACACATGGAGAACACACAGGCTACCATGCAGGCAAGAGACCATACTTGGCAAGACGGGATCACTCTAGAAGCCAGGAGGTGTAGAGAACTACAATGTTAGTAGTACAGTGTTGTTTGAACATTTGGAGCAGGTAGTACGAGTCTAAAGCATGGAATCTAGGGGCTAGTAAGGGCCTAAAAGATGGCAAGGGGCTTGGAGTAAATGCCTTTTAAATCTAATCTTGTAGTTTGGCTTACTATGTCGAGTGCTTGTTGCAAGTGGGGAAATGTGAGCTTGGAAGACATGCATTTGAACATGCAGTGAGATTGAATGAGAAGGATGCTAGAGCATATATTCTGATGGCTAACATCTATGTAGAGGATGACATGCAGAATGATGAGTTGAAGGTTGAGGAAATGAGATTAAAACAAACACGATGGAACAAGCCAGTGATAGGTGATTGAATTATGCATACCTTTTGCAAGAAAAGATATACATGTAGATGTTAGGTGACCTCTCCCTTAGAATCTAGGAGGAAGGGCATGTCTTAGATTGGGATTGTGTGTCATAGGACATATTCTATAATATAAAGAAAGATGGGTTATGTACGCACCGCGAGAAGCTAGCTTTTGTGGTGCCCGATTCAATACATCCAAGGGGACAACCATTTGTGTCATAAAATGACTATCATGTAGCCACTGAACTTATACAAAGATAGAGAAGAGAACTATTGATGTCAGAGATGCAAATTACATGCACGTCCTCAAGGAAGGAAATTGTACTTGTGGCAAATATTTAGGATTCTTTGCATATGCTTTGCATGGGCTGTGCAAGTGCATCATATGCTTTGTGATGGTTTTCAGGGAGTGCTTTGTTTATTTAGTGGTAGTGCTTTGTTTCTACATTGTTTGTGCATGACTACATGATTACTAAATGTGTTCTTGCATTAGTTTGCATGTGTTTATTCCACCGGGATAAAATTTCCATTTGAAATTTGGTGTGTTTTGTGGATGCAGTCTTTGTTGATAATTCACAAGTAGCATCATTAGACAAGCCTGGAGTACTTGGATGTGCACATGAATTTGTTGGTGAGCCTACACCTTTTCTTGGGCAGCACATCCCATGAGAACATTCCTAGCCTTAGCCCAGGGCCTGAGCCCCATTCTCCTTTTTGAAAAGTTTTTTTTTATAATTAAAAGGTGAGGTCATCAAAAAATGTTGGAATAGAACCTGATTGTACACTAATTGATGATGAGATAACACCTTTGTTAGGCAATCCAAGGTCTATGCAGAGTCCTAAGAAAGTGGTTGACTTAGAAGATGGAACAGACACATAGATGGGTGATGTACTTGTACAGGTAGGTTTGGATGATCTCATAGAAGCAGTTACAACTATAGGAGATGCTGCACCCAACTAGGAGACCAGTCTAGATGGGTTGATTGTGGGATGTTGGATGAAGATACTGAACAAAGCGCAAGACCACGCAGAACAATACAGCCAAGGACATTAGTCCATCAACTACACATATGCCTACTAGTAGGGCAAAAAGGACTAAAACACCAAGTAATGCTGAGAAGGTTCCTGAGAAGGATGCAAGTCCTGTAGCTAACTTGAAAACAAGTATGCATCACCCACGGGTCCACAAGAGATTGTGATTTTTAGATTTGGAATCTGGGTTTACCCCATGTAATGAAATGCCATTCTAATCAAGTCATTGGTATTGTGATGTCTTTTATTGTAGTCTAAATGTCTTCCAGTTATTATGCATGCTCTCCATTTGAATAGAGATCATAAACCATAAAATAATCTGATTATCATACATTAGTCTTATACTATCCTACATTTGAGGTTTGTGACTGCTTACCTCAACACTCCCCTCAAAGAACTTAAAAGCTAGGAAGGGAATTATATCTTATTAAAACTACAATTCAAAAATTGGGAGTTGTAGATATTTGCACCCGTGCATAAGCATGTGTTAACTTATGAGAGAGTGAGAGATGGAGAGAGGTACCTTGACGAAGCTTGATCATGTTTTGTGGTTTGTATAGGTGATAAAAAACTAGCATTGGTCATGTATACAAAAGATCCTTTCAAAATTTGACGTGAGATGAGTGCAAAGATAGCATGTGGTTGACATCTAGGCATAGGAGAGCACTAAAAATATATGCTACAAAGCTAGGGATCATTCATCGTACCAGCAATATTGCAATACCCCTTCTGATCTCAGAGAGTAGGATTTTGTTATCTCCTCGAGGACCTGACTATTACATGATCCCAGAGAGCAAGAATTCAAGATGACGTGCACTTGTGATAGATATGAATGGTGTGCGGATTTAGCATCACAACCATGAAAAGTAGCTATTTTGGCTCCAATGGCATCGTCACGTATGACAAGTATGAGACTTCCATAGAGGGCCCGATCGTGACAACATTTGTGGTGCCCAACGATGTGGAGACTTTTTTGTGTTGGGCTAGTTGATGGTTTGACATATATATATGGAGCTCCCAATGGAGACACAACTTGTTGTTTGCGGCACTTTAAGTTGTTTTTCCTTGGCCTGGAGAATGTTATCCCAAGACTTTTGGATCATGAATATTGTGATAAAGCAGATTTCACCATTTCTGATGGGAAACCAATCCTTTTCAAGCATGTGTGGTATTTCTAGGAGAAATAACCTTTCTATGATGTGTCAAGCATCGTGCTTCTAGATGATAGCTTCTACAAGTGTACTGGAAATCCAGAAGGGACATTTTGTGTACTCCCAAAGTAAAATTTAGTCCGTGTGCATTGGAAGCACAATTTTTCGGTTAAGCATGTAGGACCCTGGTTATGGCAATGGTTAAACTCATGGGATCGTGAACAGTTTGCAACTGAAGACTACTTTGGTGCTTGGGAAGATACAGATAGCCTGCTAGTTCCAGAAAAGTATTCTATGCATACTGGATGGATGACAACCCCAATTGTGGAGTTGATTGCTTCTAGGGCATGTGACATGTGGAGGACGTAGTTTACAAGATGTTACTATGAAATTGTTCAAGGTCTAAAAATACTACCTGTAACCTTGGTCATGTACCTTGTTTCACGAGGTGTAATTTTTGGCTACTGGATCATGTACAATTGTTCAACTGGACCATGAATTTAATACCAGAACTTGTAATTATTATTTGTGACTTGCATCATGTCTTTCCTAGCTGTAGTGCTTTCTGGGTGCTTGCAAGTATTATCAGTAACTTGGATCATGTGCCCTATGGTTGGATCATGAAGTATTACTTTTGCTAGTGGATCATGCTCCATTATACCATGGTTTCTCACATATTTGGTACAGCCAATCATACTTGGCTATGGAGAAAAGACCCAGTTTACAATTGAGAAGTTAATAACCATAGAAGCTCTACCAAAGCACATCCAAAGCACATGTGAAGAACTCTTCAAATAGAAAGTAGTGGACAAGCAAGCACAAATCAATGTTGAGGTACTTTCAAAGCAGTCACAAAGCACTTATAGAGAACTTGTAAATTTTATGCAAAGCACATTACCAGTAGAAAGTAGTGGAAAAGCACTCAAAAGGCAGTCAAGAAAAGGACAAGCAGTTATAAAGCACTACTAAAGCAGTAATAAGCACATGCAAAGCAGTAACAAGCACATGCAAAGCATTGCCAAAGCACATGTAAAGCACTATTCAAATAGAAAGCAGTGGACAAGCAGCCACAAATCAATGTTAAGGAACTTTCAAAGTAGTCACAAAGAACTTATAGAGAACTTGTAAATTTCATGCAAAGCACATTATCAGTAGAAACCAGTGGAAAAGCACTCATAAAGAAGTCAAGAAAAGGACAAGCAGTTATAAAGCACTGCCAAAGCAGTAACAAGCACATGCAAAGCACATGTAAACCACATGGAAAGCATTGCCAAAGCACATGTAAAGCACTCTTCAAATAGAAATCACTACCAAAGCACATGTAAAGCGTTGCCAAAGCACATGTAAAGCACTCTGCCAAAGCACATGCAAAGCACTCTTCAAATAGAAATCAGTGGACAAGCAACCCCAAATCAATGTTAAGGCACTTGCAAAGCAGTCACAAAGCGCATACAGAGAACTTGTAAATTTCATGTAAAGCACATTACAAGTAGAAAGAAGTGGAAAAGCACTCATAAAGCAATCAATAGTCATAAAGCACTGCTAAAGTAGTAACAAGCACATGCAAAGCACTGACAAATAGTAAAAAATTCAAGCTATCAAAAAGCAATTTTTTAAAAGAAAGCATTGGTAAAGCAGTCATTGAGCAATTCTTTGTAGAGTCTAAGAAGTCAAAAGCACATGAAAATAACATGTGAAACCACACACAAAGATTTGCTAAAACACTACCAAACCCATCACAAAAGCAAGCAGTGACAAAACAATACTAAAGCATTGTTATAGTACTAAAAAGCACATGTAAAGCACTCCTCAAATAGAAAGAAGTGGACAAGCAGCCACAAATCAATGTTAAAGCACTTTCAAAGCAGTCACAAAGCACATATAGAGAACTTGTAAATTTCATGCAAAGCACATTACAAGTAGAAAGCATTGGAAAAGCACTAATAAAGTAGTTAAGAAAAGGACAAGCAATCATAAAGCAGTGCCAAAGCAAAAATGAGCACATGCAAAGCACTACCAAAGCAGTCACAAAGCATTGCTAAAGCATTGCCAACCAGTCAAAAAATCAAGCTATCAAAAAGCAATTTTAAAAAAGAAAGCAGTGGTGGTAAAGCAATCACAGAGCATGAATCCAATACCGTAGAAGCTTTTTAAGTGAAAAGACATCCCCAAAGCACTTGCAAAAGCACTTGTAAAGTGATAGATATTGCTAGGCACATGTAAAAATGCTTCTAAAATTGCTAAATAACATGCAAAGCACACTGTAAAGCACAAGAAGAAACTAGTCACAAACCATTCTCACAGCAGTTACAAGAGAAGCTATGAGTGACACGGCCACGTAAGAGGACCAAGCAGCATTGACAAAGCACTCCAACATAAGATCCACCTGAATGCATGATTCCTTAAGTTGGAGTCTACATGGCTCCAAGCAGTCACATAGTAGTGAGAATGCAACCTCAAATCACTTCATCATGGCAAAAACTAGTATAGAAGCAGTTAATTATGGCAAAAACCTATCTAGAGGGAGTTCATTATGGCAAAAACTAGGCTAGAAGCAGTTCATCATGGCAAAAAATAGTCTAGAATTAGTTCAACATGGCAAAAACCAATCTAGAAGTAGTTCATTATGACTCAGACAAGGAATTGTGGGGAGGCGAATCTAGACCTAAGGTTCCTCCAGAAGATGGATAGGGTGCTTCACATAGGTTTTTATACTTGTCCTCTTTCTATAAAGATCTTTCTTATTAGGGGACACCTGTGTTTCCAGATTCTAAAATGCATAAAAAATATCTTGAACCTTGTGTGTAATGTTGCTACATCATTGTTGTTGTCTTTAGCAGGAGGATAGCAACAACATTCCCTATTCTTCGATAGGCAAGCGAGATTTTGCAGAGTAGAAGTTTCTCTTGTGGACACCCAAAAGCTTGGAATCCTTTGCAATGCTAAAATCTTGGCATTCTTGACCATCAAAATTCATCAACATCATCATAGTAGACCTTTTGAAGAAGACTTCATCATGGCTCTGTGTTTGTTTGACATTGATTAAGGTGTTGCCTATATTCATTGACACTGTACAAATGCTTGATATTGGGATGCAACAAGATTTGTGTGAAGATATCCTTTCATGTTTCTGAGTCCATTCCTCTTGTTTGTTCTTCAAAGAAGAAAACAACCTTCTTTGCTATTTTTTGTCTCTTGTTCATGTCAGATACAATATTTTCTTGATCTACCATAGCTCACTTTGCCCTTGCTTTCTATCATTGCTTTCATTTCTTTGTAGCCTCGTACTCTCTCACAATGTCTGCCTATTTTTCTTGATGGGTTAGTTGCGTCAATGTCTCTGCACAATGATATCCTCATGTCCTAGAGACAAATAAACTAGATGCACCTGCAAAAAGTAGCATAAAGCATCACCACTTACCCTCATTTGCGATGTCATTTAAGAAATAGAAAAGCAAGTGTTTTTCCTACGGAGACACGTACCATTTTTTGATAGGAAATTTGAGTATGAACTTTGATGGTCTTCGGGACGCTGTTAATCCAGCAGGAGTGTTTGCAAATATTTTGTTGGTTTGAAGTGTTGCTACTCTGCTCTAGTATCAAGTTGATTTATTTCTCCTTGGTAGTGGAATTTTCATACTCCACTTCACTCAGGATCTCAACTCTTCTAGCATTTGTTTGAAGTGATGCTATTCTTAGGCTGTTTCCGAGAGATAGAATGCAAAGAAAGAACTAGGAGCACCGAGAGAGCACGTGCGCATGAGAGAGAGAGAGAGAGAGAGAGAGAGAGAGAGAGAGAGAGAGAGCTTGCATATTCAAAGTGGGAGGTTTCAAAGAGAGAGGTTTCAGAAAGAGAAGTGGGACTAGAAGTGGGACTGGCAGTTACAATGTCTTTGTTAGTTATGCATCATGGACATGGGACGTGGTTTTTATTTTTAAATTTAACCTCCTGACCAGTCTCACAATCAGTTTCAAAGATACTTTTACAAGCACTGAAAAAGCAGTGTCCATGGACATTGCTTTTTAGTCCAGCTAATCGTGCTACCACCCAAGACAAGATAGAGGCCTCTTTGTCATATCTCCAAGTCTTCCCGAGGTGTATCATAGGATCCTTTCCATGATTGGAGCTTCCTTAAGTGTAGTCACTGAGATCCCTTCCTCCTTGGTTTTCCATCTTCAGCGGGAGTAGTAAAGGTCATTAGATAGGATGGGGTTACTAAAATTAGAGTCATTGTCTCCAATCTAATATTTTTTATGACAACATCATGCTCCAGTGCTTGGGTGTCTCTCTTTTCTAGAAAGGAGTCTAGATCTTAGATAGGTAGGACCCATGTTGGATATTGGGCATTTTGCTAGAGATTGCCCAATGAAGAAGAAAAGACATAAGAAAGCTTTTGGTGTGGCTTCATCTCGTATGTGATAGAGTATACCTTTAGCACCACCATCTCATCTGGCAACAATGTCAGATTCCTACTACCTCACACTGGGTCTCGGCTAGGGTGTCTCCTCCATAAACCATAGATCAAGAGGGGCCCTTAGCCACCTCAAACCTCATTCCTATTAGGCCTTTAGTCATTCTAGATCCTATCAATAGTGATGCTCTTTACTCCTCCCAGGTTGCAGCCAATGTTGCATCAAATTTAGCCTTGGATAGGGCTACTCCTATTGAGGATTTTGACACCCCTATTGTTGTAGCATTGACTGTTGTGTCTCTAAACTCATCTCACGTCATGGAAAGAGTCATACCAAATCTAGTCTTGGATAGGACCAGTGAAATGGTTCTCATGTGGATCTTCGTTGAGGTCCTGGCCCCTCATCCAAGGAGACCTCTTCTTTATGCTGCATATATTATTGGATAGCATCTATTCTCTTCTATTTAGTATATATTCTTTGAATGTTATTATATGTACTATGTTAGGCACCATATGTTCTATGATTGTTAGCATGTGTTCTGAGTTAGCTAGCATATGCTCTCTACTAGTTAGCATTTCTTCTCTTCTATATGAAGAATATATTAACTGCCTATTAGCATATTTTCTGTGTTAGGAAGCATATGTTCTATGCTAGCTGTCATATGTTATATGAAAGTTAGCACATGTTCTATGTTAGCATATGTTCTGCTTAAGTTAACCTCTAGAGATATTCTACTTCTTAGCATATGTTTTGTGCTAGTTAGCATTTGTTCTGTTCCAATTAGCATATGTTCTAGGGTCTAGCTAGCTTCTAGAACATATGTTATTATATTCCTATTAGCATATGTTATTTTCTAGCTAGCATATGCTCCATGCTAGTTAGCACATTCTCAGTGCTAATCAGCTTCCAAAGTATATATTATTCTATGCTTGTTAGCATACATTCCGTGCATACATTCCGTGTCAGTTAGCATATGGTATGTGCTAGCACTATTCAGTAATGCAAAACCTTTAATGTGAGTGTTTTATATGTTATCATATGTTCTATGGTAGGTGGCATGCTTTCTATGTCTATAAACTATCTATTTCTATGCTTTCTATGTTCTATGGCTATCTATACTTCATTCTGGACTAAATCTAGCATGTCGATATGGCCCTTGCCCCTAAAGGGGACCCCTCAAGGGCCATATCAACATGCCAGTGGTGGATATTGTCGATATGGACCTTGAGAGTTCCACTTTAGGGGCAAGAGCCATATTGACATGCCAGCCACCTTGTTCTATCACAAGTATATGCGATCACGTATGGAACCATGCGAGCTTTCTGTGGTAAACAAGTAGGATGGATGTGTTTATGTAGGACTTTACGAAGTCATCTTCTTGTCTATACAGAGACCAATAGGAAGGATCCATGTATGCCTAATAGTATTCAATCTTTCCTCTCTTCTCCTCTGTCTACCATTTATCCTAGAGTGCATTTGAGAGAGACACCTAGAAGTGATGTATGTTGAGTGTCTTGATGGCAAGTTGAATAAGCATTGACGAATTGAACCAATTGTGGATATCCAATCCCCATCCAATGGATAGAACTTTTATTTTATGATCCTTTTGCAACTTCATGCTCACATCCCATGCTTTTTGTGGTAGTATACCATCATTCATTTGCTGTATTTGGACAATATATTGCATTACTTTCACCAAAGAATAAAATTCAATAGGCTTGCATCCTATCTCTAGAAGCTCAGTACTGAGTATGGTGTTGTAACCTTCACACCCAAGTGTTGACGCAAATTTTTTTTTTGCATTTTCTCAATGTCATTCAATGTGGGGAGAGAGAGAGAGAGAGAGAGAGAGAGAGAGAGAGAGAGAGAGAGAGGGAGGGAGGAGGGAGAAAGGAAGTTTACCATTTAAAAATGGAAGTTTATAAAATGTCAATCAAAGGGCATGCTATTATAGATTTCCTCATATGTCTCCGATGTGATACAATACATATTTATTTTTTGGGGGATACGTTGCATGGGTATCTAGACAACATGTGATAATATGTGAACTAGGGGCATATTTGAAAGGAGGTTGAAGGAATAGACATCTGTCTACTTGTAATACAAACCTTTTATGACATGATCGTTTGGGAATTTATTATGTGGAATACATTTGATGAGGTAAAAGCCAACTCCCTCTGTATTGGTTGCAGAATCCGGTTTGATTGCAAAAGTGTTACCAATCTGCAAATCATTACTTAATACATCATCATCCCTCATATGTTACCTCATTGTATGCATCTTTGTCATCACCAGGGGGTTCAAAATCGAGCAAGGGCATTGTGATATAAGAAATTGATATGTTTTAATGGGCATTGGTATTGCTTGTCTCTATGCTTGATAAGAGTGTGAGTATGAAGTGATAGCCTAGTGGCTCTCACTTATTTCTATTTTCTAAGATATTGTAAGGGATTTAGAGGATGAGTGGAATGGATCATTGAGAATGCCATGTATATGAATGATAAATACCTTGGTATGGGGTGAGAGTTATTTGTGTATGGGATATTATGGGGTTTTTATAAAATAGGAAGAGTGGGTCATATAAAGAGGTGGGTCTCATGTCCATGTGTTCCAATAATATAAGAGAGGTCACATGCCAAGCATGTGGAAGGCATGTGGAGGAGTGTGCAGTCAAGAGGAATCCTTCTAGAACTCCTATGTGGAATAAGGAGGATGTGGACATATGGAAAAGAGAGGATCCCTATGGGCTCCATGTGGGGAGACTATTGACTTTCTCAATATTGTAAGAGCCTTGAGCATCTTTTATTGGGAAACATGGCAAGAGTAGCCAAAAAGGACATGGATGGTGACATATGAGCTTTTGTGATTGATGGGGAAAGGAATCTACAGCCAGCAATTGTAAATGGGTGAAGTAGGGTGACAAAATCTCTATAAATGGAGCCCTCCTCTCTCTTGTTCAACATCTCTTCTACCATTGGACCTCATACTGCTACAGCTCTAGTCTCTTCAAGCCTCTTCCATGAGCCTTCTCGCTCCCTCTTGTAGATGTCCTCTTATGTACAAACTCTTGAGTCCATATCTTTCTAGTTCATTTTCTTTCTATGAGTAGTCTTGAAGCTCTTGCTCCCTCTTGTATTTATGAAACCACGTCTTCTCCCTTGTCTTCATAGTATTTTGAGTTGAATTTGAGTGGAGTCTCACTCTATTGGTGATGAAGGTGACTTTAAGTTCTCTCTCTTGAGTGTCTCTCCCCTTTTTCCATTGCTCTCTCTTCTAAAGTGCTCAAAAGTGTTGTCTATTTGGCCACTCATTGTGCATACATGGTTTATCCATTTCTTGAGCCACGAAGGGAGCTCTTCCTTCCTGCCTAGGAGACCTCTATGGGACTTAGATTTTTTTATGAAGTTTGAGCATGGAGGGAGTATTCTCCCAAGTTGTGGCATCAGTAGAAGAAGTAGGTGTTTTTGATGATGGTTTGACCCCCTGTCAGTGTTTTTCTCATAACAATTCTACTTGATGCTCCGATTTTGACAAAACTTATATCAACATGAAGCTCTATTCAAGGAGAATCATCCTATGTTTTCAGTTGTTGTATCAGATGTCAGGCCAAAAATCTATGACTCTCTGTGTGTGACTATTTCTTTTCCATACAATGTTTACCCCTTCCAGTAAAATGTCCATAACTTTTTAAACACTTCTTTGTTCCTTATGTAACTTATATCAAAGAGAATCTCATTTCAAGGAGCATCACTACATGTGTTTCAATCTCTGATATAATTTCTTTGCTAGAAGTTATAGGCCTCTATGTTCGATAATAATTTATAGAGTGTTTTGAGCTACTTATAGAGGTGCCTATGAATGAGGTGCAATGTTTCCTCAGAACCTACCCATCTGACCCAATCAGCCCCTTCAAACTCCTTGATATATATCAATTCATGTAGTGTTAATGAGCTGCAAGATCTTTTTTCAACAACGTATCGCTCTTCTCTTGCATAGACTAGCTTGTTGAGAATATGGCCTTCACTGATCCTTTCCTTCTCCGTATACTAGAGTACAACATCACTTGGGATGTTATCATATTCAGTATCATCTAAGGGAGTAAAGTTTGATGTGGTCTCTTGGCATGAAAGCTTTGTTTTATTTCCCATTTCTGAGTGATAAAGATCTCTGTCACTCAGTTTGATTGTAAAATAGTGTGCTAGCTTTGATAAAATAGGAGCTATTAACTATCATAAAACTGAATGCTAGATCATAAAACAGGTGCTTACTATCATAGAATTGAATGCTAATTATTATAAAACTGATAGGTTCATTATCATAAAACAAGTACTAAAACTCATAAACATAGTAAGGGCTAACTAATAAAATAGGTGGTAGCTATCAAGAAACAGGTAGCAACCATCACAAACACTACAAGGCATAGGCCCTTTTCCAACGAAAATGCCGATGCTTTTTACATTAATTTTTTTTAAAAAAACGGGTGCAAATGTCATTAAAAGCATCAGAAAAGAATTGTCGCTATAAAGCATTGCTATATAGCGATGTTGATAAACGTTGCTATATAGCGACACTGGTAAACGTCGCTATATAGCGACGATTAACGAAACTATAAAAAAAGCATTAGTGGGGCTAAATAGGGCCATAGCAAGCCTTGTTTTGCCCCACTAATGCTTTTTTTTTTAATTACAAAAAAATGTATTTTATTACAAAATTTCCCTTGCGAAAAGGGTGATACAAAATCGCTCAAATGAAATGATCGAGCAACAAAAGCATATACATGTCGAACATATACAACATTGTTTGTTACAAAATTACCCTTTCAAAAAGGGTGATACAAAATTGCTCGAATGAGCAGATATACAAAATGACATACATGGCAAAGTATATGAAAATGCTACTACTACTACTACTACCCATTCGAATCATCCTTGTTGTCCTCGTTCTCGTCCTCATCTTGTTGGCCTGATCCTTGGTCCTCGTGAGCTGTGCCTTCTCCCTGATCCTTGTCACGTGCATCTGATCCCTGGCCCTAGTGATAGCTTGCCTCCGGTGATGGGACGCTCAAGCTTTGACCCTAAGAGTGAACCATATAAATTGAAAATTAGATTGGAACTTAAAGAATAAAACAATTTAAAAAGTGAGATTACAAGTAGGAGTAGACTTATACTGTGCAAGCAGCCAGCTCATCCCAATCGATTGTCACTCCCATTGCCTCTTGCTTAATAAACCACGGCTTTATTCCTATGCAAAATGCACGTCGCATCTTTGCATCTGTAGGAAGATGACCCATCACAGCTTGCTATGGATCCAATTTACAAGCGTTAGAGTTATATAAAGTGCATATAATATGTAGTAAAACAAATAGAACAACACATTAAATGAGAAGAAGTAGACTTACCACGGTTGCCTTGAACGCCAACCATCCACCTGCACCAAAGTGCAAAGTACCTATGATGTCGAGTCGTCTCTTCGCGGCCCTCCTCTGACCCTCAAACATTTGAGGATGGTTCCTATTTTGCTTCTTGAAGAACTTCCAATCAGCTTTGTCTGCCCAGCTAGGTTTAGCCATCCCCTTTGCGATGGAAGTATGCAAGGTTGATCTACGATGCTTCAAGACCAAACCCATGTGCTCTCGCATATAATTCTCATTAAACTCCAAATTTGGCCAGCTAGGGTATTCTTGTTTTAATTCATCGATGACCGCCTGCTTCTTTTGGTCATCTTGATACTGCCAATTGGTAGCAATGCCACTCTTAAAGTGATGGCTCATCAACCTCCTCATGGTGGCCATCACTGCTTTGCCCTTTCTATCTTCTATTATCTCTCCAGCAACTGTGATTTGATAGGAGAGATCCTCTGATGAGTAAAGAGGATTGATGGTAGTAGAGTCAGAAGGAGTGGAAGCTGTGTGAGTGCTTCCGGAGCGAGGAGTAGTAGTGGGAGTAGGAGAGGGCAAGGGACCTGACTAATACTGTGCCTTCGGATCAAGTGGAGACCTGTAGGGATGTGAGTGTGCTGACTCATCTACATCTCCCGAGTCAATACAACATAAGTGGCCCCTCCTACTCTTCCTTCCCTTATAAGAGGCATGCATAGGTGATGACCCCTCAGTCAAAGCGGCACGAGGGGATGGCTGGGTAGTAGGTCTAGCCATTGGTGTAGGGGAGGGAATGGCTGAGGTCCTCTGAGATAGCGGAGAAGAATCTCGCTGCCTCCTCATTGGTCATCTATGCTACAAACTCGTCGGGACTCCCGACAAAGCCATGCGCAGCTAGAAAAGGAGTTCCTCGAGGGGTAGTCGCAATGCTACGTCCAAGAAGAGTCAGACCAGGGGTAGTCACAGTGCTAGGTCCGAGAGGAGTTGGACCATGGGTAGTCCCCTCAGGTGTCACCTGAGAGGAATCAAAGTCCTCTGGAGCATATAGATTGTAATGTCTCCTTCTGCGAGGCTGTCCGTACTCGTCGAATGTGTGACGTGATCCCATGTCTAACATAGACACAAACACGAAAACAAAAAACAAAAAACAAACATAAGCATAGGCATAGGCAAAGGAAAAGAGGAAGAAGAGGGAAAGGAAAAGAGATTGGAAGAGGGGAAAGAGAGAAGAAAAGGGAAAGGAAAAGAGTGAGGAAAAGAGATTATGCATAAGCATAAGAGCATAAGAGTATGAACATAAAAGAGGGGAAAGAGGGAAGAAGAGGAAAAGGAAAAGAGGGAGGAAAAGAGGAAGAAGAGGGAAAGGAAAAGAGATTGGAAGAGGGGAAAGAGAGAAGAAGAGGGAAAGGAAAGAGGGAAAGAAGAGAGAAGAAGAGGGAAAGAAGAGCGAAAGAAGAGGAGAGAAGAGGGAAAAGAGAAAGAAGAGGAGAAGAAGAAGAAGAGGGAAAGAAAAGGAGATTGGAAGAGGGGAAAGAGAGAAGAAGAGGGAAAGGAAAGAAAGAAACAAGAGAGAAGAAGAGGGAAAGAAGAGAAAGAAGAGAGAAAAGAGAAAGAAGAGGAAAAGAGGAAGAAGAGGAAAAGAGGAGGGAAAAGAGGAGAAGAGGGAAAAGAGGAGGAAAAAGAGGAGAAGAGGAGGGAAAGAGGAGGGAAAAGAGGAGGGAAAAGAGGGGGGAAAAGAGGAGAAGAGAGAAGAAGAGGGAAAGGAAAGAGAGATAGGAAAAGGGGAAAGAGGGAAAGAAAGACAGAAGAAGAGGGAAAAAGAGACATATGCTCATGCTTATGCATGAGCATATGTCTCCTTCTCTTATGCTTATGCTCCTTCTCTTATGCTTATGCATAAGAATCCTCTTATGCATAAGCATAAGCATAAGCATAAGAGAAGGAGACATATGCTCATGCTCATGCTTATGCATGAGCATAAGAACATGAGCATGAAAGACGGAAAAGAGGGGGGGAAAGATGAGAAGAGAGAAGAAGAGGGAAAGGAAAGAGAGATTGGAAAAGGGGAAAGAGGGAAAGAAAGAGAGAAGAAGAGTGAAAAGAGGGGGGTAAAGAGGAGAAGAGAGAAGAAGAGGAAAAGAGAAGGATGATCATATGTCTCCTTCTCTTATGCTCATGCATAAGCATAAGCATGAGCATATGTCTCCTTCTCTTATGCTTATGCAAGTGAAGGAGACATATGCTCATGCTGATGCTTATGCATGAGCTTAAGAGAAGGGGGAAAGAGAGAAGAAGAGGGGAAGGAAAGAGGGAAAAAGAGGGGGAAAGAGATTGAAAGATTAAAGGAGAAGGAGAAGGAAAGGAGGAAAAGAAGAGGGGAAAGAGAGAAGAAGAGGGAAAAGAGGGGGGAAAAGGGGAAAGAGAGGGGAAAAGAGAGGGAAAGAGGGGGAAAGAGGGAAAGAGAGATTGGAAAAGGGGAAAGAGGAAAAGGAAGATAGAAGAAGAGGAAAAGGAAAGAGGGAAAAAGAGACATATGCTCATGCTTATGCATGAGCATATATCTCCTTCTCTTATGCTCATGCATAAGCATAAGCATGAGCATATGTCTCCTTCTCTTATGCTTATGCTTAAGAGAAGAAGACATATAAGCATAAGCATAAGAGAAGGAGACATATGCTCATGCTTATGCTTATGCATGAGCATAAGAGCATGAGCATGAAAGAGGGAAAAGAGGGGGGGAAAGAGGAGAAGAGAGAAGAAGAGGAAAAGAGAAGCATGAGAATATGTCTCCTTCTCTTATGCTATGCATAAGCATAAGCATGAGCATATGTCTCCTTCTCTTATGCTTATGCATAATCTCCTTCTCTTATGCTCATGCATAAGCATAAGCATGAGCATATGTCTCCTTCTCTTATGAGGAGACATATGCTCATGCTTATGCTTATGCATGAGCATAAGAGAAGGGGGAAAGAGAGAAGAAGAGGGAAAGGAAAGAGGGGAAAAGAGGGGGAAAGAGATTGAAAGATTGAAGGAGAAGAAGAAGGAAAGGAGGGAAAGAAGAGGAGAGAAGAGGGAAAGAAGAGGGAAGAGAGGGGAAGAGAGGATTCCTGTGCCCATCACTACAGCTAGTGCCTTAAGCACTAGCTATAGGCCAATGCAAATAACAAAAATAACAAATGGAAAAAAGAGAAAGCACTTACCTAGAATAGTATGTCCCGCTTGGTGTTTTGTGGACTGACCCTACAAAAGAGAGGAAACATACCATTTTTCAAATAAGATGCTAGAGGAAGGAGGAGATTACAAAAGCAACTTCTCAAAGAGATTGGATTGAGGAGACAAGGAGAAAGAGAAGGAAGAGAAATACAAAAAAGACTAGAAGAGGTGAGTCTTCTTTCTTTCTTGAAATCTCATTTTTTGTTTTAATCCTTTGAAATCAAGCATGAAAACTAGTACACAGATTTAGCAATACAAGGAGAAGCATTCACAAAACGAAATCTCACAAAAACCTACCTACATTGTTCAAAGACTCACCTCTTGAAAAAATGCCTTTCAAGAAACTAAAGAGGGAGAAGGGTGGAGAGGGAGCACAAGAGCTAGGAGAGAGGTGAGTAGTGGTAAGGAGTGGAGAATAGAGTGGGAGGTCATCGGAAATAGGTGGGAGGAGAGATTGCTTTACTTACAATAGAGATTAGAGAGTGCTAAAGAAAGCGCCACATGTCACGTCGGGTTTCGATTTTAACCCACAGCAACGCTATATAGCAATGCTCTTCTGTCGCTATATAGCGATATTTTTAATTAAAAGCATCGCTATATAGCGATGAAACAGAGCAAAACATCGCTATATAGCGACGCTTTAAGACACTTTATGTTTAAAGTTAAAAAAGAAGCTCATAGATGCTATTTTATAACTGTTAATATATTTCCTTGCAACTTATGTTGTGATTTTATAAGTGTAGATGGAAGGGACGAGTGGAAGCTCGTCTGATGATGCGCCAATGCCCAAGAGCACAAAGTGGCTTAGGGAGAGGTTATACTATCATTGCACTCATTGCAAGCAAGAAGTATGACATCAACGTCATATTATCATGCACCTCTTGGGATGTATGGGGAGGAGCCCGAACCAATACCCACCGTTGGTGTTGCACGTGTTGATGGATTATCGGTGAGTCAAAGCTATTTAAGTTCGCAGTTAATATTGGATACCAGGAAATACAAGATCTTATATTTACACAAAATCTTAAAACAAGATGAGGAGGCTGACGAGGGTACGCATATACCTTCACACTTTGAGCAAGACTATAATCTCCTGGATGATGACGAGGGTATGGTCGACATGATGGATTCTATTTTTAGGGGTACTACATCCCATGTACACATGATGTCAGAGTCTGAGGTCAAAATGTGAGAGTTGCAATCAACACAATTGTACGAGGGTGCTAGGATGTCTAAACTACGTGCTTGTCTCTCAATCACTTCATCTCTTGATGTGGGCATGGTATTTGGTGCAGGCAACATTTTCTGGAGCAACCTAAAAGATGCTAACAATAGTGGGTATGGATTATGATACCATCCATGCTTGCCGTAATGATTGTATTCTCTTTTTTTGTGAGCATGGAGATTTGGCTAGTTGTCCAAAGTGTGGGGAACAATGATATAGAGATGACTTGCAGGGTGAGTGGATACCGATAAAGGTCTTGAGACACTTTCCCATCATTGCAAGAATACAGCACATGTTCCGATGCAAATCCATAGCGGAGTTGATGACATGGCCTGCATCTCGCTTGTCCTGTTTGTGGACCGGGTTTGAGGGTTTGAAATCACTTGCACGATACTCCAAACATATGAGGAAAAATGTTTATGAAGTCATGCTCGATACCTTCCGCTCAACCATCTCGCACGTGGAGGTCAACTTGATCCACCACCATCATATTTGAAGGCAAGTGACTAGATTCAAACTTGGAGGGCAAATGGAGAGGAACGTCCTCCTGGTATGAAGAGGCTATCGATCTTTCATGAGCTTCCTTATTGGGGTCAGTTACAAATCAATCATCTCTTAGATCCCATGCATATCTTCAAGAATGTGGGGGCTACTATTTGGGCACACTTGGTTGGTTCCAAAGACTCAAGAGGAGTGCGAGAAGCCTTGCGTGCTATGAATAGGATGTCTCATTTGTGGCCCGAAGTGCATGCTTCGGGAAAAGTTGTCCTCTCGAAAGCAACGTGGATCCTCTCTACGAGGGAGGAGGCAACAGTGAAGGCAAACATTGCCTCTTTTCAAACACTGACAGGGTACATGCATTGCTTAAAAGGAGCATTTTCAAAGGACAATAAGCTTAGTGGGGTCAAGTCCCATGATTGGCACAAGGTCTTACATGTATTCTAAGCTGTATAATTAGTGTACCAATAATCGTGATGCGTTAGCATAATTATGATTATGTTATATTGTTGACATGACTTCTTTGTTGCTTTGATAGTTCATCCTCCCAATTACAATAAAAGGGTGCTTACAAGAAGATGTTAGAAATGCTATATTCAAGATCTCTGGTATTGTGAGGTATGCTTACTATCAAATTGCATTGATTGCATTTTCTTCAATTTAAGCTGATTAATCTGTAGACTGATTATGAAAATATCTTACATGGACATGTGAAATAGGTGGATATCTCAAAAAGTGATCTCCATATCGAGCATCGAGAAGGCTAGGGTGCAATCCATCAAAGCCATATGCTTGCTTGAGAAGCACTTTCCTTCGAGCATTATGACAACTCAAGTCCACTTGCTTGTGCACATAGTTGATGAGGTGGCTATTGTAGGTACCATTCATAGTCGATGGATGTTTTTTCTCGAGCGGTTTATGAAAACTTTGAAGGGATTTGTAAGACAAAGAGCAAGACTAGAAGCAAGCATGGTAGAGGAATGGCTTGTGCAAGAGTCATTAGTATATATCACGGAGTTTCTTGCATCCATGGATCCCGATATGCCGCAAGCTTGCCATAACAAGGATGATGATTACATCAATAGCGAGGTTCCCCAAGGAAAAGGGATTGAAAGAAAGATGAGTGAAGAGCAAATGAAGAAATTCAATAAGTTTTGTATCCTCAATAGCCCTGAGATGCAGAAGTGGATTGAGAGATATGAAGTGGCCAAAGCAGAAAGAATAAATGCAAGGACGAGATTCAGAGTAATGTATAGGCGATCGCAATCATATCCACGGGATCTGGCTCTTCTCCCTACTCACATGTCACTTGATTGGCTACAATTGGCTCTACATAAAGCCGAATGTGATGGAGAGATAATAGACGAGCACGAGCGAGAGTTATCATCTGGATATATGATGCATGTAAGTTTCTTGCCTCTTGATGTAATTAAGTAATTATTTGTGGCAATATACGCTATAAAATAGATGCATCTTCATTGTTTTAATGATGCTCTTTTATAGTATAAAAAGTACAGTAGTGCATTATGGTCATATGGATGACATTTTTGTGTGGAACGCATCGATTCAAAGAGAGTCACATATGATTGTGGAGTCATGGCTAACTTCACATAAGATAGCTGAGCAAGTGCTTCGGATACCAATCTTCTCTCCTCACAGTTGGATTATTGTGGAACCATATGCGAAATCTATGTAGTTGATTTCATACAATTTAGTATTTTCATTCTTGATGTAAAATGGTTAAGAACTATTTACAATGGTCCCCATGCGACAGTGAGAAAAGATAGTAGCGGTTTCTTTGCAATAGACTCCACCAAACATTGGGCCAATGAAAGTGATACTTTTGTTCTTCCCAAGCACTATGAGCAGGTGCATACTAATGATTTAATTAATCAAAGCTTTCGTTTTTAAAGATCCATTGATACATGTACTTGAGCATAATTTCATATATATAATTGATGGCATCTGGCACCCATCTTTAATATTGGTGGTTTTTCATCCGAATCGTTCTGATCCAAGATGGTGGTACGTGAGCCAAGTTGCACCACGAAGCAAATTTTTGAAGATAGAGATGTGGATATGGAGATGCCACTACCAATGCCGGATCCAATTGATCGTGATGAATCTAGCGAAGAAAATGAGTAGATGGAATGCATGCTTAATGTAAATATTTTCCCCTAGTCTCTTTTTACAAACATACTTCTTGTTGGGAAAAACACGTGACTCAAATTCCCAAAAATAGTAAATAAGTTCTTTCATGTCATTTGTTATCATACCGCTACGTTGATACTTCCAATAGTCTGCTAATGAGAATAAGCAACTACCATCATCCATTTGGGCTTCCACACAAAATCTTGCCTTGAGAAGAACCCTTGTGACCTTAGCAATGGGATGACTTCAAAAGAGTTCATTATCGTGACCAATGTACATTTTTTAAGAAATAACTCTTCTTTGTTTGCAGGCTAATTTACTATAGCTAGTAAGTTGCGTACATTGGCTATTAGTGCTGCTTACACTTTTGCTTGCTCTTGATCTGTTTGATCTCGTAATCCTATCACTACAAGGTGCTATTGAATTCAATTGAAGATTTCAGACTTTAGCTATTTCTCCTTGCTTTGGGTTTTGGCATTTGAAAAACTTCACCATTTCAAAGACAATTTGTTGCTTTATGGGTTCCTCTATCTCTATAAAAGCATCCTCTCTCATGTGTTTTTTTCATTCTCATTGTTCTCTCTTTTTTTGGGCCTCATACTGCCTAATGATGGCACATGATTGAAGGTCATTCCTCCATAGAGAAAGATTGCTTGAATTTTATTCTGTTCCAAATCATACAATATAATGGCACAACTAAATCAAGCAACACATTAAGGAGTGTAATGCCCTAAGCCGCAGCAGGTGCTACCAAAAGATGATAAACTTGCATACTCATGCACACACGACATAGAGTATGTGAGATAAGGGAATGAAGACACTGTATCATTTGAATACTTGAATCTACATAATGATCAAGAGACACTTGGTCCCACGGATATACAATGTGTGCGATCGCAACCACTAACTAAAGGCTTGCAGGCACTTGCACCCTTTGGAATCTTCGATAACCCCACAAACTATCAATGCCTTAACACATGGCACTCACGGTGGACTACACAAATCCACATTGACATCTGAGCCTGATAGAAGTCAGATGAGAGCGGTGCAAAGTGCACTCAAAGTGCATTATGATCATTTTGGGCTAGTATGCCAAGGCAGAGAGCTTGTGCAAGTAGACATCCGCTTTATCCATGATAGACCATAGCTTGATCCATCCCCAAATAAGAAAGTATGTTCATTTTATCACTAACCAAATAAGAAAGTACGTTCGTTCTAATGATTGCATTAGGATCAGCATCTCTAATCCTAATTCCCTACCATGGCCAACAAAGCGGTAGTTGTACTGTCTTTGATTATAGGCCCAAAATATTGGGCTTCTTCTTCTTCTCTCAACAACGCATCTATCACTGACTTGAAGAAAAGCCACTAGTATCGCTCGGTTCTACACCATCAAAACCCTGTGTAATTACCATGGTCACTCTTGACTACACATCTCTTCCATGTACACCAAGTACAATGTTTTAAAACTAATGTTTTAATATCACCATAAATTCCTGGGATGGTAGAATAGAGAATGTGCACCCCTTAAATACTGGTGTTGATGCTATAGTAAAAAGATCATCCTGCTCCATGCTATCATCCCTACCTGAGGGCTGATGGGCCAATAAATCTTACACCATATCATCGCACACCTCCTTCTCCATGGCCTCATGAGGTAATGGTGGAGGACTACTATCACCAACACTCCATGCATCCATAATGATCCCTCTCAGGAGATCCCACCTCATATTGCCGATGCTTCGCCTCCTCATGATGAGCATAGGGCAACATATGCAGGTGTGGCATGGCATCCTGTATCAAGTTCGAAAAGGATCATATATGAAACACTTGAACACCCATAGGTATGTCAATCAACCTTAATGCTTTAACACTTACCATGGAAATGATCGCATCCCATTCTTCATACTTTGAGATGTGACTGAGTGTAATTCTATGTGCACGATACATGTTCCCTTGACAACAATCACATATACATTTGTTTTTTTGCTCCAACCACATTTTTAGATATCATGTTGGAGATGAAGGGATTCATCCTCATTGGAGGTTCTTGTTGAAGATGAAGACATCTTATAAATAATAACTCAAAATGAAAGTCCAAAATGTTAGTGAAGCTAGCCCTTGAAATATTTACCCCAAAACCGTGTAACGTGTCTATCAGTGCATCTGTACTGTGAAACACATCTATAGGCACGTCTAATATATAATATAGATGCGCCAATAGACGTGTTTTTAGAAGTGCTAATTGGTTTTTAAAACTACATGAACTTCATTGCCTCACTCCGCTGCACTTGCATTCCTTTGAACTTGTATACCCATCTCCAAGAGGAACTCATCTCCAAGCCTACAAATTATTCTCCAAGCATACAAGAGAAAAGGGTGAAGAAGGAAGCCACAAGAGAAGAAGGAGAAGAAGCTTTTGAGAAGAAGGAGAAGAAGCCTTTCATACCTCTATCCAAGGTAAGTCTCTTGTCAATTGCTCTTCTCTCTCAATTTAAGATGCTTCTTGTAGTTGTGGGAAGTCATTTTCTTTAGATTCGTCCTTTGTCGAATGTAAGGAGGAGAAGATGCTTTTGAGAAGAAGGAGAAGAAGCCTTTCATACCTCTATCAAAGGTAAGTCTCTTGTCAGTTGCTCTTCTCTCTCAATCTACAATGCTTCTTGTACTTGTGTAAAGTTGTTTTCTTTAGATTCGTCCTATGTGGGGATCGGTCAGTCTATTCTTGTCAGTTTTTGTCGAGATTCTGTGTTGGAGCACATCTAATAGTGCATCAAATTGTGTTTTGAACTGTGCACCTACCCTATAGACCCACTATTAGCCATGTGTATAGACACGTTGGGATAGTTTTTCGTGCTCTTTCCCATCTCCTTCTCCTTCTCCTTCCCATCTCTCTTCTCCTTCTCCTTCCCATCTCCCTTTTCCTCCTTTCGTTCTCCCTTCTCCTTCTCCTCCCTATTCCATTTTGCCTACTCCATTTTCCCATTTTCCTTCTTCTCATTTCCTGTTCCTACTCCATTTTCCCATTTTCCTTCTCCTTCTCATTCCATTTTCCTTTTCCTTCTCATTCTCTTTAATTTCCTTTTTCCCACACTCATTCCTTCTTCTCCTCCTTTTTCTCTTCTCTTTCTCGATCCTTTCCTTCTCCTTTCCCTTGCATGCATGTTTGAGTTGAATTTTCAATGCCTCATGCATAAAGCGTCATGCATTGAATCTTCATGCATGAAGCTTTAAAAATTTAAAGTAATAAGCATAGGATCAATTCATATGAATAAAGATTTGGTGCATATGTTTCATATAGCATAACTCTTTTATATATGCATTGGAAAGAGGGCATGCATGATGGAAATAAGGGATTACATGAGGAAAATTGGGATAAAGCATGAGGGTGGGATAGGGAAAGAGGGCATGAATGATGGAAATAAGGGATTGCATGAGGGAAATCATGGGATTGCATGAGGGAAATTGGGATAAAGCATGAGGGTAGGATAGGGAAAGAGGACATGCATGATGGAAATAAGGGATTGCATGATGGAAATAAAGAATTGCATGAAGGATTTCTCTTTTCTCTTTTCTTCTCTACTCTTCTTATGTTCTTAGTTTCTTTCTTTCATTAGGGGAGAATTGGGGTCTCAAAAGGGCCTCATAAGGAATGGATTAAGAAATGGATTAGTCCTAATGAAAGGGCCAAGGTAGGTCCCAAAAAGTCCTAACCCCCCCTCACCTAGGTGGGTTAAGCCCAAAAGTGACCCCACCTCTTACACCTCTTACACAACCCTTACTCCTAGGTGGGAACCAAAAAATTCAAAATTCAAAATGCAAATTTTGAACTCCCTCCCTCCCCCTCTTCCCTCCCCCTCCCTCCCCCTCCTTCCTCCCCCTCCCTCACTCCCCCTCCTCACTCCCTCCTCCCCCTCCCTACTCCTCCCCCTCTGACCTCCTCCCTCTCCCCTCTCCTCCTCTCCCCCTCCCCCTCCTCACTCCCTCCTCCTCCTTCCTCCTCCTCCCCCTCCCTCCCTCTCTCCTCCATGCTTGCTTCTCTTGGCCTCCCTCTCCCTCGCTCCTCCTCCACACCTACTCCTCCTCACCTCCCCCTCCTCCTCCACTACTGCTCCTCCTCCCCCCTCTCTCCTGCTCCTCCCTCCTCCCTCCCTCCTCCTCCACGCCTACTCCTCCTCACCCTCCACACCTATTGGTCTACCCCCCTTTCAAGCCTCTGACCCAGCACTTAAAAAGAACGAAAGAAAAGGAATTATTTGCTACTCTTTCATCGATCAATGGTTGGTTTAGATCTAGATCAGAGTAGACTAGATCGCCATAGAGGGGATGCTTTGAATTCCCCAAGTTGCCAATCTAAGCCATTCCCGAAATTCCCGACTAGTACCTACTCGGAGTCAGTCCATATGCTCACATCCGATTTCACATCATTACATTACCTGAAACCTTACGTTCATCAGTTCAGTGAGCAGACTTCAGAGTATAGAGCATTGCAGATTGATTCAGTGGGCAGATAGCACTTGATTTCACACACACATGCCACCATTGTAAAGCCTATATGGCTATCTCACGGCATCGTGCACATCATTTTCAGCCTTGTAAAGCCTCTTGGCTATTCCCGGCATCATTGCCACAAGCCTTGTAACACAGATCAGATCTTATATACTGCAGTTTTATCTTCACCGACGGTACAGAGATTTCACTTGGCATCTTCAGTGTATTTGCAGTTGATTCATACAGAGTTTTCCAGGACACTTTTTGAGTACATTGTTTGCACCATGTCGACTAGCAACCTCAATCTGGAGGCATCTGCTAAGTTAGACAACTCCAATTACGGTACATGGAAATACCGAATAGAGACCATTCTTGTGCTTCAGGACAAATGGGAGTATGTCGATGGATCTATACCTAGACCATTGGCCGATCCAGCCACCAGTAGCTCTACTCCATCTGTTGTCACAGTACCAGCAACGGGATCTACATCTACACAAACAGTTTTTGCACCAATAGCAAATCCTGCCATTGCCCGAGCTCAAGCAGAATGGGATAAGAAAGACAAGTATGCCTATCACCTGATCAAGCAGAATGTGTAAGATGTCATGCTAGGATAGCTCAACACAGTTAAGACATCAAAAGAAGCATGGGATATGTTCGCAGCTCTCTACGAGTCCAAGAACACATCCAGGATTCTCACCCTGAGAAACCAGATCAACCAGAGTTTCCGCAATAGCAATGAAACCGGTCATGATTATGTACTCCGCATCAAAGACTATAACAATCAACTTGCAGTAGCAGGAGAGTCTATGAATCCTGCAGAAATGGTTCAAGTAATCCTGAATGGACTAGGAGAAGGATATGAGAATCTAGTCCAGAGTATTGCCATCCAATGGCAAATTCCAACACTGGAAGAACTTCAGTCAGTTCTACTTGGTGAAGAACTCAGGACTCAGGCCATTCAAGCACGTAAAGGTCATTCTAATGATCAGGCATTCACAGCTTCAGATAGAAGCAGAGGCAAAGGCAGAAACAGAGGTAGATCATATCAGAAAAGTGGTCATCATCAACAAAATCAAAGTCAGAATCAGCATCAGCATCATCCTCAGCAACATCAAAATCAGCAAAGAGGAAATCATTCCAACCGAGGAAGATTTCAAGGACGAGGGAATGCATCCACCAATGTGTCAAACATTCAATGCAACTACTGTCACAAGTTTGGACACTATGAAAGAGATTGCCGCAAGAAGCAGTACGACCAAGGCAGTCAATCCAGCAGTAATCGACGAGGGAATTCTCGAGGAAGAGGAAATCATCGTGGTGGACATTCTAGTCACAGTCATTTTGCAAATGAACATGGAAATATGTTTCTTGCAAGTGAGGAATTGCATCAGACTTATACAATGCACCTAGACACTGATTTCAATCCCAAAGAGGATTTCAGCTATCAAGTCGACCAAGTGGAACAGGATCCTTGGTACATTGACAGCGGTGCATCATCTCATATGACAAATCATCAGGAATGGTTCACAGAAATGAAGCCATTAGAAGGACAAAAGAATGTCATCTACACAGCAGACAACAATACACCGAATCTGGTTCAAGGGACAAGGGTTATCCCTATGAACAATTTCACTGGTACAAAAGGATTAGTCAAAGATGTGCTCTATGTTCCAAAGCTCAGCAAGAACCTTTTGTCAGTAGGTCAAATGACGGAACACAACTACAAAGTCATCTTCGACGGTGATGAATGCACTATCAGAAAGAGGTCAGCTAGTAGCAAAAGGTGTCAAGGAAGGACGCTTATACAGGATGCTAGCTACAGTACCAGATAAGCATGCCATGTCAGCTTAAATGCAATAGATGCCACTATCTGCAAAATGGCACAAGAGATATGGTCATGTCAACTTCAAGTACTTGTTAGATCTCTGGAATCAGAATAGGGCAATTGGGATTCCGAAGCTACAGTTTCTTGGAAAAGTTTGTGAAGCATGCTGCTTTGGCAAACAAAAGCGAACCAACTTTGTCAGAAGTACCTCTCGTGCACGAGGTATTCTTGATTTGATTCATACAGATGTATGGGGTTATGCCCAGACCCGCAGCATCAATGGTTCACTTTATTACTTGACCTTCATCAATGACTATAGCAGATATTGTTGGGTCTACTTTCTGAAAGAGAAATCTGAAGTGTTTGCCAGATTTCAAGAATTCAAAGCCATGGTAGAAAACCAGACAGGCAGAAAGATCAAGGTCATGAGATCAGACAGAGGAGGTGAATACATGTCTTTAGCATTCATGAACTTTTGCAAAAATCACGGCATTCGAAGACAATTCACATGTGCAGATACTCCTCAACAAAATGCAAGAGCTGAAAGGAAGAATGGGACTTTAGCAGATAGTGCTAGAGCAATGCTTAGTGAAAAGCATCTTCCGAATCAGTATTGGGCAGAAGCAATAGCTACAGCTAACTACTTGCTTAATCGGCTTCCTACCGAACCGATACAAGGTATGACTCCTTATGAAGCATTCACTGGACACAAGCCACGCATTGGGCATCTCCGCATATTTGGTTGCATAGCATATGCCCACATACATGATGATCATCGCAGGAAATTGGATGCGAAGTCACGCAAATGCATCATGGTTGGCTACAGTGAAGAAAGCAAAGCATACAAACTATATGATCCCATCAACCGCAAAGTCATTATCTCCAGAGATGTAATCTTCGATGAGGAATCAGAATGGAAAACCTCATCTACACAGGAGATAGAAGCATCGACTTCACAGTCATCTACAGAACAGGTTGATGAAGAAGAGCAAGAATTGCCACCAACACCCCAATAAGCAGTGCCACAGCAGCTCAGATGGTCTACTAGGGAAAGCAGACCACCAGCAAGATTGACATATGCTCAGAAAGGCAAAGCAATTCAGGTGGAAACCACCAACTATGCTCTTATGACTACCATCATGGCTACAGAAGAGCCAGTGTACTTCGAAGACGCAGTAGACAAGCCAGAATGGCAAACTGCTATGAATGAAGAAATGGATGCTTTGTATAAAAATAACACTTGGGAATTATGCGACCTTCCACCAGGAAAGAAGGCCATAGCCAGCAAATGGGTATACAAAGTGAAGTACAATCCAGATGGCAGTATTCAAAGATACAAAGCCAGATTAGTTGCAAAAGGATTTGCACAACAATATGGCCAAGATTATGATGAGACTTATGCTCCAGTAGCAAAGATGGATTCCATATGGTTCTTGATATCACTAGCGACACTCAGTAAATGGAATGTGTATCAGCTCGATGTCAAGAATGCATTTCTCAATGGTTATCTAGACGAGGAAGTCTACATGCAACAACCTATAGGTTATGTTGAACCAGGAAAGGAGAACAAGGTTTGCCATCTCAAGAAAAGTCTCTACGGCTTAAAACAAGCACCCAGAAGTTGGTACAGCAGAATTGACAAGTATTTTGCTGATCTGGGATACATGAAGTCCAATGTAGATCATACTCTCTACTACAAAGTTCAAGGGGATGACATCACTATTGCACTTTTGATCTGATTGTGACAGGAAGCAAGGATAGCTTCATCAGAAAATTAAAACAAGACTTATCTGCAGAGTTCGACATGAAAGATCTTGGACTTATGCACTATTGTCTTGGAATTGAGTTCTGGAGAGATTCAGATAGCACATTCATGAGTCAGCTCAAGTATGTTGACAGTCTCCTGAAGAAGTTTCATATGGCAGATTGCAAGATTGCAGCCACTCCCATGGAACGGAGTTTGAAACTTACTAAAGATTCAGAAAAGCCTACAGTCAATGACAGATACTACAGGCAACTCATTGGATCTCTTATATATCTGACAATCACACGGCCAGATATTTGTTATGCAGTAAGCTCACTAGCACAGTTTATGGCAAATCCAAAACAGTCTCACTGGAATGCAGCCAAAAGAGTCTTGAGATACATCAGAGGTACAAGACAGTTTGGGATAGAATACAGAGGAAGTCATCCACGGTTGCATGGATACTATGACAGTGACTATGCTGGAGATCATGAGACTAGGAGATCAACACAGGGATATGCATTTTTCCTTGGTCAAGCTGCTATATCATGGTTGTCAAACAAACAACCAACTGTTTCTTTGTCTTCGACTAAAGCAGAATATAGAGCACTCACTACAAGTGCATGTGAGGCTATATGGCTCAGAAGACTATTGTCAAAAACAGATTACTTTGATGAGTCAAAGCCAACAACAATATACTATGATAATCAATCGCTCAAGCATTGGCCAAAAATCTAGTATATCACTCCAGGACAAAGCACATTGATGTCAGAGAGCACTTCATCAGAGAAAGAGTGTTACTTGGTGACATCACACTGCAGCATTGTGATAGCAAAGAGAATGTTGCAGACATCTTTACCAAACCACTCGATAAAGAGCTATTCGAGAAACACCGACTAGCTCTTGGTTTGATGCAGAGGAAGGAAATTCCCATTCAAGGGATGTGTGGAATGTAATGCTCAGTCCTTCTTCGATTCCCCAGAATCATCATCTTGAGGGAAGGCCTACTTCATGATGTTGATCTTGAGGGAAGGTGTTGAGAGTTTACGCTCAACATCATGTGATCATGTGTGCATAGCACCATCACGTGATCATATGTGCATAGCACTAACCTTATAGAGTGCTATAAAGGAAAGGGTTAGATCCCCTAACCCTAACCCTAAAAGGGTTTGTATATATTCTATTTTTTCAACTAATTCTAGTGTACAGTTAGTCATTTGTGGTGTGCTCTCTAGCTATGCCCTCTATCCTCATCTCCACTCTTCTCCTCTCCCCTCTTCATATTTTGTCATTGTGCCCATCGGATATGCTTTGCATGGTCGATCGAGCATTAAATACCATTTTTGCCTTAGTGTCATGCACATCCGTAAAAAAACATGCTGCTAGGTGTGTTATCCGATCAAGTACTTATGCGATGACTTTGCATGTAAGTCCATTCCACCTAGTTGAAGGTGTGTGCAAAGTATTGTGCCCATCAGATATGCTTTACATTGTCGATTAAGCATAAAACACCGTTTTTGCCTTAGTATCGTGCACATCCTTATAAAAACACGGCCCTAGGTGTGTTATTCAAACAAGTACTTATCAGATGGGGGCTCCACTTTGCACGCAAGTCCCTTTCAACTACATTGAGGTGCGTGCAAAGTATTGTCACCATCGGATATGCTTTACATGGTCGATCACGCATTATACACCGTTTTTTCCCTAGTGATAAGCACATCTGCAAAAAAACACGCCCTTAGGAGTGTTATCTGACCAAGTACTTATCGGATGGGTGTGCCTCTTTGAGAACATTTCAATACCAGCTAGGTTGAGGCATAGGAAAAGTGTTGTGCCCATCAGATATCCTTTGCATGGTCGATCAAGCATTAAATACTATTTTTCCTCTAGTGTCATGCACATCCATAAAAAAACACGCTGCTAGGTATGTTATCCGATCAAGCACTTATGGGATGGGAGTGCCACTTTGCATGTAAGTCAATTCCACCTAGTTGAAGGTGTGTGAAAATTATTGTGCCCATCGGATATGCTTTGCATTGTCGATCAAGCATAAAACACCATTTTTGCCTTAGTGTCATGCACAACCATGAAAAAACACGGTCCTAGGTGTGTTAATCAAAGAAGTACTTATCGGATGGGGGCTCCACTTTGCACGCAAGTCCGTTTCAACTAGGTTGAGATGCATGCAAAGTATTGTCACCATCGGATATGCTCTGTATGGTCGATTACACATTATACAACGTTTTTCCCGTAGTGATATGCACATCGGAAAAAGACACACCCTTAGGTATGTTATCTGACCAAGTACTTATCGGATGGTGTGCCGCCTTGAGAACATTTCAATACCACCTAGGTTAAGGCATAGGAAAAGTATTTTGCCCATTGGATATGCTTTGCATGGTCGATCGAGCATTAAATACCATTTTTGCCTTGGTGTCATGCACATCCGTAAAAAAACACGCTGCTAGGTGTGTTATCTGATCAAGTACTTATGCGATGGGAATTCCACTTTGCATGTAATTCAATTCCACCTAGTTGAAGGTGTGTGCAAATTATTGTGCCCATTGGATATGCTTTGCATTGTGGATCAAGCATAATACACCGTTTTTGCCTTAGTGTAATGCATAACCATAAAAAAACACGGTCCTAGGTGTATTTTTCAAACAAGTACTTATCAGATGGGGGCTCCACTTTGCACGCAAGTATCTTTCAACTAGATTGAGGTGTGTGCAAAGTATTGTGACCATCGGATATGCTTTGCTTGGCCGATCACGCATTATACATCGTTTTTCCCCTAGTGATATGCACATCTGCAAAAAAACACGACCTTAGGTGTGTTATCTGGCCAAGTACTTATCGGATGGGTGTGCCTATTTGAGAACATTTCAATACCACCTAGGTTGAGGTGTAGGAAAAGTGTTGAGCCCATCGGATATCCCTTGCATGGTCGATCGAGCATTAAATACTATTTTTGCTCTAGTGTCATGCACATTCGTAAAAAATCATGCTGCTAGGTATGTTATCCGATCAAGCACTTATGGGATGGGCGTGCCACTTTGCATGTAAGTCAATTCCACCTAGTTGAAGGTGTGTGTGTGCAAAGTATTATGCCCATCGGATATGCTTTGCATTGTCGATCAAGCATAAAACACCGTTTTTGCCTTAGTGTCATGCACAACCATAAAAAAACGCGGTCCTAGGTGTGTAAATCAAACAAGTACTTATCCAATGGGGGCTCTAGTTTGCACGCATGTTTGTTTCAACAAGGCTGAGATGCATGCAAAGTATTGTCACCATCGAATATGCTCTGCATGGTCGATTACGCATTATACAACATTTTTCCGGTAGTGATATGCACATGCACAAAAAAACACGCGCTTAGTATGTTATCTGACGAAGTACTTATCGGATGGGTGTGTCTCTTTGAGAACATTTCAATACCACCTAGGTTAAGGTGTAGGAAAAGTATTGTGCCCATCGGATATGCTTTGCATGGTCGATCGAGCATTAAATACCATTTTTGCCTTAGTGTCATGCACATCCGTAAAAAAACATGCTGCTAGGTGTGTTATCCGAACAAGTACTTGTGCGATGGGAATGCCACTTTGCATGTATTTCAATTCCACCTAGTTGAATGTGTGTGTGAAGTATTGTGCCCATGGAATATGCTTTGCATTGTGGATCAAGCATAAAACACCGTTTTTGCCTTAGTGTCATGCACAACCATATAAAAACACGGTCCTAGGTGTGTTATTCAAACAAGTACTTATCGGATGAGTGCTCAACTTTTCACGCGAGTCTCTTTTAACTAGTTGAGGTGCGTGCAAAGTATTGTCACCATCGGCTATGCTTCGCATGGCTGATTACACATTATACCCCGTTTTTTCCCTAGTCATATGCACATCCGTAAAAAAACACGCCCTTAGGTGTGTTATCCGACCAAGTACTTATCGGATGGGTGTGCCTATTTGAGAACATTTCAATACCACCTAGGTTGAGGCATAGGAAAAGATTTGTGCCCATCGGATATCCTTTTCATGGTCAATCGAGCATTAAATACTATTTTTGCTCTAGTGTCATGCACATCCGTAAAAAAACATGCTACTAGGTGTATTATCCGATCAAGCACTTATGGGATGGGCGTGCCACTTTGCATGTAAGTAAATTACACCTAGTTGAATGTGTGTGCAAAGTATTGTGCCCATCGGATATGGTTTGCATTGTCAATCAAGCATAAAACACCGTTTTTGCCTTAGTGTCATGCACAACCATATAAAAACACGGCCCTAGGTGTGTTATTCAAACAAGTACTTATCGGATGGGGGCTCCACTTTGCACGCAAGTCCCTTTCAACTACTTTGAGGTGCGTGCAAAGTATTGTCACCATCGGATATGCTTTGCATGGTTGATCACGCATTATACACCGTTTTTTCCCTAGTGATATGCACATCTGCAAAAAAACACGCCCTTACGTGTGTTATCTGACCAAGTACTTATCGGATGGGTGTGCCTCTTTGAGGAAATTTTAATACCACCTATATTGAGGTGTAGGAAAAGTGTTGTGCCCATCGGATATCCTTTGCATGGTTAATCGAGCATTAAATACTATTTTTGCTCTGGTGTCATGCACATTCGTAAAAAATCACATTGCTAGGTATGTTATCCAATCAAGCACTTATGGGATGGGTGTGCCACTTTGCATGTAAGTCAATTCCACCTAGTTGAAGGTGTGTGCAAAGTATTGTGCCCATCAGATATGCTTTGCATTGTCGATCAAGCATAAAACTCCGTTTTTGCCTTAGTGTCATGCACAACCATGAAAAAACACGGTCCTAGGTGTGTTAATCAAAGAAGTACTTATCGGATGGAGGCTCCACTTTGCATGCCAGTCCATTTCAACTAGGTTGAGATGCGTGCAAAGTATTGTCACCATCGGATATGCTCTGCATGGTCGATTATGCATTATACAACGTTTTTCCTGTAGTGATATGCACATCCGCAAAAAAACACGCCCTTAGGTATGTTATTTGACCAAGTACTTATCGAATGGGTGTGCCTCTTTGAGAAATTTCACTAAAACCTAAGTTAAGTTGTAGGAAAAGTATTGTGCCCATCGAATATGCTTTGCATGGTTGATCGAGCATTAAATACCATTTTTGCCTTAGTATCATGCACATCCATAAAAAAACACACTGCTAGGTGTGTTATCCGATCAAGTACTTATGCGATGGGAACTCCACTTTGCATGTAAGTAAATTCCACCTAGCTGAAGGTGTGTGCAAAGTATTGTGCCCATCAGATATGCTTTGCATTGTCGATCAAGCATAAAACACCGTTTTTGCCTTAATGTCATGCACAACCATATAAAAACACGGCTCTAGGTGTGTTATTCAAACAAGTACGTATCGGATGGGGGCTCCACTTTGCATGCAATTCTATTTCAACTACGTTGAGGTGCGTGCAAATTATTGTCACTATCGGATATGCTTTGCATGGTCGATCACGCATTATACACCATTTTTTCCCTAGTGATATGCACATCTGCAAAAAAACACGCCCTTAGGTGTGTTATCTGACCAAGTACTTATTGGATGGGTGTGCCTCTTTGAGAACATTTCAATACCACCTAGGTTGAGGTGTAGGAAAAGTGTTGTGCCCATCGGATATCCTTTGTATGGTCGATCGAGCATTAAATACTATTTTTGCTCGTGTCATGCACATTCGTAAAAAAACACGCTACTAGGTATGTTATCTAATCAAGCACTCATGGGATGGGAGTGCCACTTTGCATGTAAGTCAATTACACCTAGTTAAAGGTGTGTGCAAAGTATTGTGCCCATCGGATATGCTTTGCATTGTCGATCAAGCATAAAACACTATTTTTGCCTTAGTGTCATGCACAACCATGAAAAAACACGGTGCTAGGTGTGTTAATCAAACAAGTACTTATCGGATGGGGGCTCCACTTTGCACACAAGTCCGTTTCAACTACATTGACGTGCATTCAAAGTATTGTCACCATCGGATATGCTTTGCATGGTCGATCACACATTATACACTGTTTTTCCCCTAGTGATATGCACATCCGCAAAAAAACACGCCCTTAGGTGTGTTATCTAACCAAGTACTTATCGGATGGGTGTGTCTCTTTGAGAACATTTCAATACCACCTAGGAAGTGTTGTGCCCATCGGATATCCTTTGCACGGTCGATCGAGCATTAAATACTATTTTTGCTCTATCGAGCATTAAATATTATTTTTGCTCTAGTGTCATGCACATCCGTAAAAAAACACACTGCTAGGTATGTTATCCGATTAAGCACTCATGGGATGGGCATGCCACTTTGCATGTAAGTCAATTCCACCTAGTTGAAGGTGTGTGCAAAGTATTATGCCCATCGGATATGCTTTGCATTGTCAATCAAGCATAAAACACCGTTTTTGCCTTAGTGTCAAGCACATTTGTAAAAAAATACAGTCCTAGGTGTGTTAGGGTGGTAGCAAGCTAAGGGTGTTCACTTCCGGACCACTTTCGGGTGAGTGTGACACCTGCTCGAGTGAAAATACAAAGGTTTTGCTTCGGTCTGCAATACCTCGATCGAGGTATTAGTTCCAATGAAAATCACACACGAGGACAACTGAGCCAAGCCAATACCGCGATCGAGGTGCTGAGCTTTTTTCACTGGACTGAGCCTATACCTCGATCGAGGTTTGCTAGCATGCCACCTATACAAGCCACATATACCTCGTTCGAGGTATCATGGCAATCCAGCTACACCTCGATCAAGGTGGTGTGGCATGTCCAGCTATACCTCGATCGAGGTATGTGCCATCCGACAGGGCAGCTGACATACCTTGATCGAGGTATGCTAGACCGATGACTTGGCCGCATGTCGAATATGTCAATCGAGACATGTGGCATCCGGGTGTTGCTGACATACCTCGATCGAGGTATCGTGGCATGTTTATACCTCGATCGAGGTAGATGTACCAAGATGTATGGGCATGTCAAAATACCTCGATCGAGGTATCGTGGCATGTCTATACCTCGATCGAGGTATGATGGAGCGATATGTATGTCGCATGTGAAATACCTCGATCGAGGTAGGGAAACCCTAAATTTTCTTATAAAAGGAGAGCAACCCCCCTCATTTTTCATACCTCGATCGAGCTCCTCCTCATCGACCGATTTCGGATTTGCGGGACATCGACAGAATTGTACCAGCGATGAAGAGCGACCGACGGACAGCGATGGAGATGGACGGAGCGGGAGAGTCCAGGTAGGGTTTTTTTTATGTAGCTTTTTTTTTTTGCTAAAATTTATTTAAATTTTAGTTTATAGGAATAATTATAAAAATTTTCTAAATTTTAAATGCATTTTAAAATTTTTGCAAAGAGACCACTTACAAAGTTTCAATAACATTTAATCTAAAATGAGTGAGAAATTTAGAATTTAATATGACACTCTCTGTTCGTGACAAATGTGTGACCACCCTGGAACCAATGCCGTGTGACACAAAGAAATTTTTTGTGTGTGCATCGAATTTTCGATCAGACTATACGATTGTGTGCACAATAGCAAGTGTGATGTTGTGTCAGAAGACTTCAAAGACTAGATCCATAGGGAAGTAGGTGAGATTTGCATTTTTGTGTGCTAAAAAGCTTGTTTTTCCACCTCCTAAGGATTGGGGAGTGAACAAAAAGTGGACACCCTTAGCTTGCTACTTCCCATTATCGGATCAAGTAATTATCTAACTGACACGCCAATTTTCATGCAACTAAATAATACCTAGGTTGAAGTGGGTGCAAAGTATTGTGCCCATCGGATGTACTTTGCATGGTATATCACGTATTAAACTCCGTTTGTGCCTCAATGTCATGCACAACCTTAAAAAACCACGCTTTTAGGTGTGTTATCTGACCTATTGCTTATCAGATGGGTGTACCACTTTGCATGCAATGCAATACCACAATTGTTGAGACTCATGCAAAGTATTGTGCCCATCGGATATGATTTGCATTGTCAAACAAGCATTAAACACTGTTTTGGCCTTAGTGTCATGCACAACCGTCAAAAAACGCGGTCCTAGATGTGTTATTCGACTAAGTACTTATGGGATGGGCATGCCACTTTGCATGTAAGTCAATAATACCTAGGTTGAGATGTGTGCAAAGTATTGTGATGATCGCATATGCGCTGCATTGTCGATTAAGCATAAGACAGCATTTTTGCCTTAGTGTCATGGACAACAACCAATAAAAAACATGGTCCTAGGTGTGATATTCTAAAAAGTACTTGTCAGATGGGGGAGCCACTTTGAAAGAAAGACAATTTCAACTAGGTTGATGTGCGTGCACAGTATTGTGTCTATCGGTTATGCTTTTCATGGGGGATCACACATTATACACTGTTTTCCCCCTAGTGTTATGCACATCCGTCAAAGAACATGCTCTTAGGTGTATTATCATACCAAGTACTTATTGAATGGGTGTTCCACTTTGCATGGAACACCATACCACCGCTTTTGAGGCATGTGCAAAGTATTGTGCCTATCGGATATGCTTTACATGGTAGATTGAGTATTAAATACCGTTTTTGCCTTGGTGTCATGTAAAACCATCAAAAACCACGATCCTAGGTGTATTTTTCAAACAAGTACTTATCGGATGGGGATGCCACTTTGCACACAAGTCAATACTGCCTAGGTTGAGGAACATGCAAAGTCTTGTGTCCATTGGATATGCTTTGCATAGTCGATCACACATTATATACCATTTTGTTCCTAGTGTTATGCACAATCATCATAAAATATGTTTGGAGGTGTGTTATCTGAACAAGTACTTATGGGATGGGTGCACCACTTTGTATGCAAGTCAATACAACCTAGATTGAGGCATGTACAAAGTTTTGTGCCCATCGAAGAAATGTAGATGCGATAATATTAGAAAATTCTCAGTATGTGTATATGTGTGTGTGTGTGGCAAACAATTTTGATACAACAAAGTAAACACCTAGTGCACAAATTATGCACTTCATACCTTGAGTATTGTGTCAAAATAAAAGCTGAAATAAGCTTGTTGATGAGGACAAATACGCCCTTATAAATAGACCCTTGAATAAAAGCACAGTTGTTGTATGACCACAATAGGATCGCTTTGACACCTGTGATTTTTCCCACATGTAAGTTTGCAAATAGTATAAAAAATCATATAATAATATATTAATAGTTTCCAAATGTGTATAGCAAGTGAGTAATGGGAAGTCGAAGTGGGAGTGAGGAGGGAGGAGTGGAATGGGAGAGGGAAGTAATAGGAGTGTATGATAATAAGTATAAAAAATAGTATAATAATATATTAATAGTTTTCAAATGGCAAGTGAGTAATGGGAAGTTGAAGTGAGAGTGGGGAGGGAAGAATGGAATGGGAGAGGGGGAGGTAATAGGGGAGTAGGATAACAAGGGAGTGAAATGAGTGAGGGGAGTTAATAGGGGATGAAAAAGAGGAGGGTGACATGGGGAAATATGGGATTTTGGGAAATGGGAGGGGTATGGGACGTGGTGGAAATGTGGGATGGGAGTGGTGGCAATGGGGGAGGAAGAAAAAATGGATAGGGGAGGGCCAATGGAAGATTGGGATGAGGGATGGGGGTCCAATGGGAGAGGGGGAGTAATGGGAGCCAATGGGAGAGGGGAGAAATAAAAAGCCGATAGGAGAGAGGGGAGGAATGGAAAGCCAATAGGAGAGGAGTAGGAAAACCTAATTTTTCTTATATATAGTCTTCCTTCTTCATTCATTCTCCCCTCATTTCATTCATTGAAGCAAGAAAGCAAGAAAGCAAGGATGAGCAAGAAAGCAAGGAAGGAAGAGCAAGAAAGGAAGAAAGAGCAAACTTACAAACTTTTTCCAGGTACTTGTAACTTTTTTTGATTAATTCTTTATCTAGATTTTTTTTTTAAATTTGAAGAGAGAGAAAGAAAGAAAGAGAGAGAGAAACTAGAGAGAGAGAAAGTTTAGAGAGAAGGAGAGAAGCCTTGGAGGCTGCGGCCTCCAGGAGGAAGAGGGAAGTGGAGGGGGATGAGAGGGAGGGAGGGGATGAGAGGGAGGGAGGGGGATGAGAGGGAGGGAGGGGATGAGAGGGAGGGAGGGGGATGAGAGGGAGGGAGGGGATGAGAGGGATGAGAGGGATGGGAGGGATGAGAGGGATGGGAGGGATGAGAGGGATGAGAGGGATGGGAGGGATGAGAGGGAGGGAGACAGATGAGGGATGAGAGGGAGGAGAGGGATGGGAGGGGATGAGAGGGATGGGAGAGATGAGCGAGATGAGAGGGATGAGAGGAATGAGGGGATGGGAGGGAGAGGGATGAGGGGATGGGAGGAAGAGGGACATTGAGGGGATGAGGGGATGAGGGATGAGAGGGATGAGGGGAGAGGGGAGAGGGATGAGGGATCAGGGATGAGGGGATGAGGGATGAGGGATGAGGGATGAGGGGATGGGAGGGAGAGGGATGAGGGGATGGGAGGGAGAGGGATGAGAGGGATGAGGGATGAGGGATGAGGGGGATGAGAGGGATGAGGGATGAGAGGGATGAGGGATGAGGGATGAGGAATGAGGGATGAGGGATGAGGGATGAGGGATGAGGGGCGGGGGGGAGGGGTTGAGGGGAGGGAAGGGCGGGGAGGGGCGGGGGATGGAGGGGATGAGGGGATGAGGGGGATGAGGGGATGGAGGGGATGAGGGGATGAGGGGGATGAGGGGGAGGGGATGAGGGGATGAGGGGGATGGAGGGGATGAGGGGATGGAGGGGACGAGGGGATGGAGGGGATGGAGGGGATGAGGGAGGGGAGGGAGGGGCGGGGGGGGGGGGTCGAGGGAGGGAGGGGATGGAAGGGGGGGGTTCGTGGCGGCCATGGCCACTAGGACACCAAGGAGGGGAGGGAGAGGCGGGGGGGGTCAAGGGAGGGAGGGGATGAGGGGGGGTCTTGGCGGCCACGGTCGCCGGGACGCCAGGGAGGGGAGGGAGGGGCGAGGGGTCAAGGGAGGGAGGGGATGGAGGGGGGGGTCCTAGCGGCCACGGCCGCTAGGATGGGAGGGAGGGGAGGGAGGGGCGAGGGGGGGGTCAAGGGAGGGAGGGGATGAGGGGGGGTCCTAGCGGCCACAGCCGCCAGGACGGGAGGGAGGGGAGGGAGGCAAGAGGGAGGGAGGGGATGAAGGGGGGGGTCCTGGCAGCCGCAGCCACCAGGACGGGAGGGAGGGGAGGGAGGGGCAGGGGGGGTCGAGGGAGGGAGGGGATGGAGGGGGGGGTCCTGGCAGCCACGGCCGTCAGGACAAGAGGGAGGGGAGGGAGGGGGGGTCCTGGCGGCTGCGGTCGCCAAGACGGGAGGGAGGGGCAGGGGGGGTCGAGGGAGGGAGGGGATGGAGGGGGGGAGGGGGGGCGGGGTCAAGAGGAGGGGGCAGGGGGGGGTCGAGGGAGGGAGGGGAGGGAGGGGGGGGTCGAGGGAGGGAGGGGATGGAGGGGGGGGTCCTGGCAGCCATGGACGCCAGGACGGGAGGGAGGGGAGGGAGGGGCAGGAGGGGTTGAGGGAGGGAGGAGATGGAGGGGGGGGGATGGAGGGATGGAGGGGATAGAGGGGGGGGTCCCTAGCGGCCGCGGCCGCCAGGACGAGAGGGAGGGGAGGCCAGGGAGAGAGAGAGGGGAGGGGAGGGAGAGAGAAAGGGAGAGGAGGGAGGGGAGAGGAGGGAGCGAAAGGAGAGAGAGGGGAGAGGAGGGAGGAGAGGGAGAGAGAGAGAGAGGGAGGGGAGAGGAGGGAGCAGAAGGAGAGAGAGGGGAGAGGAGGGAGGGGAGGGAGAGAGAGAGAGAGGGAGGGGAGAGGAGGGAGCAGAAGGAGAGAGAGGGGAGAGGAGGGAGGGGAGGGAGAGAGAGAGTGAGGGGAGGGAGAGAGAGAGTGAGGGGGGGAAGGTATGGGAGTGAGAGAGAGAGTGAGGGAGAGAGAAAGCGAGTGGGACTAGAGAGAGAGAGATATGCGACTAGAGAGGGAGCTCCATCACATAGAGAGGGAGCTCTGTTAGAGAGAGAGAGAGCCCACTACATAGAGAAGAGAAGTAGAGGGATTCTTACAAGAGTGACAAATAAGATTTGACTTAGGAAAAGAATGAAAGGGACTTACGAGAAGAAAGTATCAAGAAGAATGTTGAACACAAATTTGAATTCTTACAACTAAGAGGAGAACTATCATGAGCTCTTCAACACAAATTTGAATTCTTACAACTAAAAGTAGAACTATCATGAGCAAGAGCGACAAATAAGATTTGACTTACTATCATGAGCAAGAGCGACAAATAAGAATTGACTTACTATCACGAGCAAGAGCAACAAATAAAATTTGACTTACGAGAAGAATGAAAGGGACTTACGAGAAGAAAGTATCAAGAAGAATGTTAAACACAAATTTGAATTCAAAAGGAACGTACGAGAAGAAAGTATCAAGAAGAATGTTGAACACAAATTTGAATTCAAATTTATAATGAATTCAAATTTCCCTCTCTTTTTTAAAAATTCAAATTTATGCATGGGAGGAGTGGGCTAGTTTTTCTTATATATACTCTTCTTTCCATTCATTCATTCTCATTCTCTCCTCATTTCATTGAAGCAACCAAGAGCGGAAGAGAGAGGATAAGCGGAGCCTTACTTTTTTCACTTTTTCCAGGTACTTGCATTCTTTTTCATTCGTCTTCTTGTAATTCTTTTTCTTTACTTACAATTCTTTTTCAATTAGTTTCTTGTTAAAGTTTTTGAGTTATATTTCTTAAAATTCGTCTTGTAATTCTTTTTCTTTACTTATAATTCTTTTTCAATTAGTTTCTTGTTAAAGTTTTTGAGTTCTATTTGAATTAATTTCTTATTGAAATTTGTGTTCTAAATTTGAAAAGAGAGATAGAGAGAAAGAGAGAGCTAGAGAGAAAGAGGAGAGAGAGAGAGTGTGTGAGAGAGATAGCACTAGATTAAGAGAGAAAAGAAAGGAGGGAGAGAAAGTAGGAGAGAGAGAAAGAGAGAGAGAGAGAGAGAGAGAGAGAGAGAGAGAGAGAGAAAGAGAGAGAGAGAGAGAGAGTGAGAGAGAGAGAGAGAGAAAGAGAGAAAGAGAGAGAGAGATTAAGAGAGAGAAGAGGGGCGGAGGGAGAGAGAGAAAACTCCTGGCAGTCGTGGCAGCTAGAGGGAGGGGGTTTTTTAGAAGGCATTACAATTCTTTTTAAATTAGTTTCTTATTTGAGTTTTTGAGTTCTATTTTAATTAGTTTCTTATTTATATTTGAGTTTGTAAATTTGAGAAATGAGAGAGAATAGGGAGGGAGAGAAAGAGAGAGGAGAGAGGGAAAGAGAGAAATTAAGAGAGAGAAGAGGGGCTCTTGGCGGCCGTGGCCGCCAAAGGGAGAGAGAGAATAGAAATGAGAGAGAGAATGAGAAATGAGAGAGGAGTAGGGAGGGAGAGAAAGAGAGAGAGGAGAGAGGGAGAGAGAGAGAGAGAGAGATTCAGATTGAGAAAAGGGGTTCCTTAAATGAGAGAGAAGAGTAGGGAGGGAAAGAAAGAGAGAGAGGAGAGAGGAGGAGAGTGATTAAGAGAGAGAAGAGGGTCTCCTGGCGGCCATGGTTGCTAGAGGGAGGGAGAGACTAGGGAGAGAGAGGGAGAGAGAGAGAAAGAGAGAGAGGGAGAGAGAGGGAGAGAGAGAGAAGGAGAGAGAGGGAGAGAGAGGGAGAGAGAGAGAAGTTTAAGAGAATGAAACGTCGTGAGAGGAGAGAGGGAAAGAGAGAAATTAAGAGAGAGAAGAGGGGCTCTTCGCGGCTGTGGCCACCAAAGGGAGAGAGAGAATGAGAAATGAGAGAGAAGAGTAGGGAGGGAGAGAAAGAGAGAGGGAGAGAGACAAGAGATTAAGAGAGAGAAGAGGGGCTCCTTAAATGAGAGAGAAGAGTAGGGAGGGAAAGAAAGAGAGAGCTAAGAGAGGGAGAGATAGAAGAGAGTCTCCTGGCAGCAATGAGAGAGAAGAGTAGGGAGGGAAAGAAAGAGAGAGCTGAGAGAGGGAGAGAGAGATTAAGAGAGAGAAGAGAGTCTCCTAGTGGCCGTGGCCACTAGAGGGAGGGAGAGAGTAGGGAGGGAGAGGGAGAGAGAGAGAGAGAAGAGAGGAGGGAGACTTAGGGAGAGAGAAAGAGAGACTTAGGGAGAGAGAAAGAGAGAGAGAGTTTTATATATTTACATGTTTTATATTATACTTTTAAAAAATTATAAAAGAGTAAATTTATGGTTTGTTTTGAAGGTGAGATAATATTTATATATATATTCATCTTTTAAATTAAAAAATGTTAACTTTTCTTTAGATACTTGTTCTTCATTTCTCTCACATGCAGGTTTAGCCTCTACATCAAAACCCCTTCTTTTGCATATTTAAGCCTCTTAAACCCTAGCACATTAAAATGAACACAGAAAAAGAAATTATTTATTGCTTTTCTTCGCTTTGATGGTTGGTTTAGCATAGTTTAGCATAGATTAGATTGCCTTAGAGGAGAGACAATTCTCCAAGTTGCCAATCTGCTCAAATTTTTCTGACTAGTTCCTAATCGTTGTCAGTCCCTTCGCTCACATGTAGTTTAACACTCATAACATGCTATTAAATAAGACCTTTTACCATTTACCAAGAAGTTTATCAGTGGGCAGATTGCATGAGCAGATATCAGTGGACATATTACATATATCAGTGAATAGATTACATGTCATGGGACATATTGGAGCTTGATGATTATTGGTTATTTTTATTGCATTTGTATAAATATTTAAGCTCATTTATTGTCATAAAAAACCTTGTAAAGCCTTCTCGGCTATTTTTTACATTTATTGTCATATGAAGTGCCTTGTAATAAACTCGACCATCCCGACCATTCACTATTTAACGAGTATCAGTGGGCTGCATAAGTGGATATCATGTGGGCTGCATAAGTGGATATCAGTGGAATAGTTTTTAGTGGGTAGATTGCATCGGTTGGATATCAGTGCACAGATATCAATGGATGGACAGATTACATGTCATCACAAAGATTGAAGCTTTATCACTAGAGGGCAAATCAATGGATGGATAGATTACATGTCTTCACGAAGATTGAAGCTTTATCACTAGAGGACATTTTATTTCATTGTAAAGCTTTATTGGCTAATTTTTTTACATTTGTACAAATATTTAAGCCTTGTAAAGCCTTCTAGGCTATTTCCCACATTTATTTCTATAAAATACTTTGTAAAGCCCTGTCTGCTATTGGTCACATTTATTGCCATATGAAGCCTTGTAAAGCCTTTTGGGCTATTTCCCACATTTATTGTATCAAGCGTTGTATATTGTACTTTACTTGTATGTATCTAAATTCTTCATTATCTTTTCTTGTAGGATTATGGAGCAATCAACTAATGTGGGGGCTATCCTACATGACTCTGAGATTAGAGCGTGGGTCTCTGATGTCACTTTGAATTTGAAAGGAAAGGAATATAGCCCCAATGGATTTAGTAGGTGGACTCGATATCACACGGCTAGAAGAGCTTGGTTTCTTCATCAAAAGGAAAAGAGACTCTTTCTATTTATGTCAAAAAGGGAGTTCAATGATGTTGAAGATCCATGGGATGCTACTTTCTTCAAAAAAGATATGACTTCAAGCCTTGTAGTAGGCATAATGATAGAGCCAAAAGAGACTTTTATGGATATTTTTACAAAGAGTTCAGATCCTGAAGTTGGAGGTCTTCATTTTGTTGTGTCAAGGAGAGACTCAAAGACCTTTGTGATGCCTCATCCTCAACCATCAAAGTTTCCAGAGCTGCAAAGTGCATTGGAGGCTCTTGCATATACTTGGGAGCAATTTCCTAGTGTGGTGGCAAAAAGGATGCATGCAAAGATAATGTTTGAGTACTTTGAGGATGCAGAATATGCTCCTCATATTCAAGGATCTTCACATGAAGGAGATCAAAAAGCTCAAACTTTGATGCAGGGACAAGAAGAACACACACACTGTCACAAACATGTAGAACATGAGCGCAAACTTCTAAAGAAAGAAATGGTGGATGTAACTAAGGATGATGAAACACAAGCCTTGAGTGCACGGGAATTAAAAAAAAATGAAGAAGATCAAGGTCGATCCACTGCAGTTATGCTAGAAGCTCTTGCTAGCAAACCGCGACATGAAATGCAAAAGGCTAGTACTACAAGAGCCACGGTTCCAAGTAGTAAAAAAAGGCATCGTCCCACTGTAGAGAGACATAATGTGGATGAAAAACGGTTAAAAGAAGAGAAAGATGAAGAAGACTCAGAACCCGAGGCTGAAGATGATCAAGATGAACTCACATCAATCAAAAATCTTAATCTGCGTCTTAATGAAGCAGTAACAGATGATGATGTGGGATATATCTGGGGTCAAAGGACGTGGTTTGTTAATGCCAAAGATGTGGAAGCTGCAGTTGTCTTTACTAGTAGCTGAAGCCTTGATATATCCTATGCACTACAAATATACGAGGCTTTGAGAGATGGTAAGAAACCTGTGGCAAGCAATGTGGTCCTACGCCCAATAATGTTTTGTCTAATCAAAAATAGTTTTCTAGATCAAATAACATTTACAGGGCCTACACATTTCGAGGAAACCTTCAGTCGATTCTTCAAAGACACTCTTAAAAATATTCCACATGAACAAGGCGAAGAGGCACAAGGTGAGAATATGCTAAAGGAAGCAAAGAAGGAATTCCTCCTTCATTGCAGATTCCAGCCCATTGATGGTCGACATTGGGCTTATGCTTGTAATCAGATCGCAAAAGAAGCAAAGGAGGTCAAAAGACTCACTTCAGAACAATTTGCAAAGATAAGTTCATTCCATTATTATCCTGCAACAATCTGTATATTCAAGCATGAGATCAAGTATTTGATTGAGTCCGAAAGACTTAATCATTATGTCCATGGAAAGCGTAAGATATCCTCAACATTAGAGGTCTTACAGAAGGCAAGGGTTATATGGACAACATTTGGTTCTCCAAATCCTGATTTGAAGCGAAAGGTCACAAAAGCAGATGCCGACACACTCACAAAGTTCTATACTTCTTTGAGTGCAGTTGTGCCTAGGGGAACTCAAGAGCGAGAAGAAAATATGACAAGCCTCAAGGTGGTGAGGGACAGATATGCCTACTACACTTCTATCATATTTCGTCCTGTTGAAGTGTTCAATGAGATGCTTAAAACATGCATTGCTTGTGAGCATGGACAGTTGACCTATGAAGCTCCTTTGTTTATCTCCGGAAAGTCAAAGGTAATGGATAAGAAGGAGTTGATGGCAAGGATGTGGAGGCCTATAAAGTACTTACCTAACAAGTATGCATCCATGGCAGCACAAAAAATTTTAAAGAAAGAATGGTTTTTTGGAAAGAAAGACAAAGACCACTGCATGGAAGAATGCATCAATGTACAGGTGAGGCGTGATGCAGTGCATAGTGCCATTAAGTATTTGCTGTCAGAGAAACAAATTCCATTTACTCATTGTAACATTGACTATAATGTGGTCAAGCATATAGCTTCTTTGTCAACACCCAAGGTAAAGCTATGGGCAAACAGGTGGATTAAAAAGGATGAAGATGGGTCAAAAATAGTAACCTCTTACATGAGAAAAGAAATCCCACAACAGGTGGTTGCATATGTGGAAAGATTAATCAGCAAGATAAGGATGCCGACAAATATGCACCAAAGCTTTCAATTCAATGTAGAGGTTACGGCAGACTCTGGAAAGCTTGTGAACTTCAGGGGAGTTTCAGAAGATGACTTCATCAAGAATGAGTCAGCATGGGATAAGCCACAACTATTCTTTATCAATGAAGTTTCTAGTGATGATATCCATAACTTCATTGATAGAATAGTATATACCACCATTAACAAAGTGGCAATTTGCAACATTGTCATTTTTGTTGATAAAAAAGACAAAGAAGCCATGCAGGTTACTCTAGAGCAATTATATTCTCCAGATTTGAAGATCTATAGTGGTGTTTATGCAGCAAAGAGAGGGAAGAGAGAATGTGGCATAGCGATTCAATCTCTTGAATCATTCTTTTTGTGTATGCGGAGTCCCAACCCTGATCACTCCTTACAAAAGAACATAAGAGGGAATTCAAATAATTTGAGATTGATGCTAGAAGAGCAAGATATTCCTAGGTCCATACATTATCAAAAAAACAACTATGGAAGTCCTGCAAAAAGTGGGAGTCTCTTGCTTACCATGATGGAGAATTTGCTACCAGCAGGTTGGGAGGTCACCTTGTGCAGGATGGGATATTTATTTGAGGATCTCCTTAGAAAAGGCAACTCCACAAATATTATTGAAAACAAGCATTTCATGGCTTATTTTCAGCTTCAAGCAGATCTAACCACAGGCTATGAAAAAGAGATAGAGCACAAGGACACTGATGACATGGATGATTACCTCCAAGATCATAATGTCCCAGTTGATGATGATGAAAAGATGGACTTACATGACCCGTTTAGAGAGAGGTTGGTGGATGAAGACAAACATGATGATGCCTTCTTTGATAATTATGGCTCGCAGGGTTATGTAAAAAGGCCACTACGACAATGCTTAGCGGTATGAACTCTCTATTTCTCAACTAAATACAATTTTTTAAATAAGATTTAAATTTAAAGATAATGAATCTAACAAGAGCTTTAAAGACACCATGGAAAAGTAGAATGACCGCAAACATAGAATATAAGCTATGACAGAGACCCATTCTGCAAATTTAGCTGCATTGGATAAAATGGAGAGCTCATTTGAAGTTAGGATCGTTTTGAAACGAGAACCTCAGTATTTGAGCTTTGGTAGAGAGGAGGTTTCAATCCTCTCCAATCCTTTAAAAGAGGTTAATGACAATGTTATCCTAGCCATTCTCAGGTAACGTTTGTTTATTTGTTACTACTTCAATGAGTTAACATTTGTTTATGTGTTTACAGTGTAGTTATATATCAGTTTCCTAGTGCAGAATGCAAATCAATTCTATGAGCTAACATTTGTTTATTTCTTGGTGCAGTGTAGTTATTTCTCAGATTCCTAGTGCAGAGTGTAGCATCGTGTCTACGTGCTCGATGCTCTCCTTTCTTCTATTCTTAGCTCTCCTCAAAAGACTATAGAAGATGTTTGTACCTGGTTAAGCCCTTTGAATTTAGATGGGGTGTGAGTCATCTTTATGCCTTATCATGAGGAGTAAGTATCAAGTCTAACCTTATTTTTACTATTTCTTTGACAAGTTTGTGTAAAACAATAATCATTTTTATTCTGGTCGTGTAGCTCACATTGGAGTCTGATCGCTTGGGACCTTGAAGTCAACCGTTTGTGGTTTGTGAATTCAATGGAAGACTATCATGCCAACTCCCCAAGGTAATTATTCTCTTAATATTTTTGTTATTTTCTTATTTTGTATCTTATGATCATGACATATTAATATATTTAATATGTCATGATGGACAGTGCTGCATATCGGCTAGCATCTACTGTCAGAACAACCACGGAGCAACAAGACCAAGTAGAATTCAAAAGATGTCTACCAGTGGAGCAAAAAGATGGGCATAGCTGTGGGTGGAGAGTTGCCTACAACTGCATGTTGTTTTTTAGAGAGATTTTTGATTTGGAGTTACCAGTCAAAATGGAATCATATACAAAAGCCGATCTGCTAGCAATTTGGGTTGAGAGTATTCTAATTGCTACCATTGGGAACCAACCCGAAAATATGACTACATTGCAGCATGTATAAAACATTATCTTTATACTTGTATGCTTATTCAAGCCTTTAATTGGGATGTGTAAATCTCATAACTTTTTTATATTTTCCTCCAAGAGGAGAAGAGACTGAGTCTAATGAAAGCATGCTATCTTTATACTTCTATGATTAGTTAAACCTTTATTTTTATTAGGAATGTGTAAATCTCATAACTTTTTAAATTTTTCCTCCAAGAGGAGGAGAGACTCACTCTAATGAAAGCATGTATGAAACCTTATCTGCTTTTTAAGCCTTTATTTGGGATGTGTACATCACATAACTTTTTTATATTTTTATAGCAGAATGAGGATGTAGAAGACATAGCAAGTGAAGAAGAATATGATGTAGACTACTCTCTCAATAAGATGAGTCATGAAAATATGAATCTATTGGAGCAGATTGGAAGTTCATTCACTGCTATGTTGTTAATTCGACAACAACCTCATTTTTTTGAATTTGGTGAAGAAGAGATTTTAATCCTCTTGAATCCTAAGAAAGAGGTTAATGTCAAAGTCATTACAACCATCCTCAGTTTTGATGCAGCCTTTTCCTTGGCTTTATACTTTGCTTATTTTGATTAAACCCAAGAAGCTAATACTTTTTTTTTAAATGTAGTAATGTTATAGCAAATTTTCTACAAAAATATACAAAGCGTTTCATATATGCTCGATCCTCATATTTCGGAAGTGCTTAGCAACAAAGAAGAAACCATAGAGAATGTTTGCAAGTGGTCGAAGCATGTTCCTATGAATGAGGCACGAGTTATTTTTACAGCATATTATGAGAAGTAAGCATCAAACCCTACTTGTTTTTTCTATTGCATTGCTAGAATTGTCTCAAACATAGTAATTATTCTTTATTGATAATGCAGCTCACATTGGAGTCTGACAGTCGTGGACATCTTTGCTAAGAAGTGCTTCTTTGCCAACTCAATGACATCTATCCATGGCACTGTGTTAAAGTAAGTATAGACTACACTTGTTGTCACTTCTTGACATGTAGATTGATATGCAATGCACATATTCACTGTTGTTATATGTTTTGATGTGCAGATTAGCTCGAAAGTTAGTAGGTGCTATCGACACAGTAATGCGGCAATGTGACTTGGCACAACAAATAGAGTATATAACATGTCAGGTATCACATCAAGAGGATAGCCACATCTATAATTGTGGATGGAGGGTGGGCTACAATTGCTTTTTGGTACTTGGTCAAATTTTTGAGATACAAAATGACACTACACTGTCAACATATACGGATTTGCATCTCTATGCATTTATAACATGTACCATTCGAGCAATCATTAAGGGTGACATTATGGACCCTCCCACAAGGCAAATAGATAATGGCTCAGAGGAGTGCGAAATGAATGCCGTCAAAGAGTCAAAGGGGATAGAAGACCTCAACTCTACAAACATGGCTTCATTGGAAGAATTGGGAAGCTCTTTTAATGTTACGGTCATGATTCAACATAGACCTCAGTATCTTGAATTTGGGGGAGAGGAGATTTCAATCCTCTCTAGAGCTTCAAATGAGGTCAATAACAACATTATGATGGCCATTCTCAGGTTTGATACAAACTTTTTCTCTGCTTGATAATTCAATATTTTGATTAAATCTAATAAGCTAATATTCATTTATCTGTTGGTGGTATAGTTATCTCACGATTTTGTAGAGCCGTACAAAACCGTGTGTATATGTTGGATTTCCTCCTTTCTCCTATACTTAGCGATAGCAGAAAGATGATAGTCGATGTTTGTAAATGGTTACAGCCTTTACATTTACATGGCGTGCGAGTCCTATTTATGGCATATCACGAGATGTAAGTATCATGGAAACCTTTATTTTCATCTTATATTGGCAACATTGTGTTAAATAATAATGGTTCTTAATTATTCATGCAGGGAACATTGGAGTCTGGTGGTTTGGGACCTTGAAGACAACTATTGTTGGTTTGTTAACTCGATTGCAGGCTTTATGGCTCAGTGCAAACGTAAGTATTCTATTAATCTGTTGTTACTTCTATATTATGTACCTTATGTAATAGACACACAGTTTTTTTAATATGTCATGATGAGCAGGTCGATTGAGAAGTTGGTATCTGCTATCAGAGAAATAGGACAGTACAAAGACTCGCTATACTTCCAAAAGCATTTAGTAGTAGAGCAGGAAGATGGGCATAGTTGTGGGTGGAGAGTTGCCTACAACTGCATGTTGATTTTTAAAGAAATTTTCTCACTTAAGCCACAGATCTCATCGGAAGACTCTTTGGAGCTCAAATATTCAAAGGAGGATATACAATTGTTTAGGGCTGAAATCATTCGAGACCTAATTGCTGCCATTAGAATACAACATGCAACTGAAGCAATATCAGAGCTTGCATTTAAGGAAGAAGAGACTGAGTCTACTGTGAAAGCACTGCACACTACAGAAGAAGTAGAGACTCATTGTACACCTACAGCACCACAGCCTCCACTGGAAGCATCAAAAGAGTTGCCACATGCTCCGCTTGCATTTAAGGAAGAGGATACTGAGTCTACTCCGAAAGCACTACATACTACAGAAGAAGTAGAGACTAAGTGTACATCTAGAGCACCACGGCCTCCATTGGAAGCATCAAAAGAGTTGCCACAGTCTCCACTAGAAGCATCAGAAGAGTTGTGATGCATGTATGATGTTGTGTTTGTATATATGCATGAGGAGCATATTCTCATGATGTTGTTTACTCCATGAATATTATGGTTGACATTTATTTGTTGCAATGTATGAATCATGATGTAGTTTTTGTTGATTATACATCAATTTCTGACTTATTACTTAAGTGGCATTTAGTCATGATATTTATATATTTATTTCATGCACACAATTTTATGATATGAATGTGTGATGATGTGATTATTAGGAAATATAACCTTCTGTGATGAGAATTTTGATATGAATATGTGATGATGTAATATTTGTAATATATTTCATGGCAAAGTATCAATTCCCAATGCTCCACTCACTTAAAGTACAACATTCCCAATGCTCTGCAAAATTTTATTCAGTTGGACAGTCTCCACTCACTTAAAGTAGAGCATTTCCAATGCTTCTCTCACTTTATTCCAACCCTTATCCTTATCATAGCGAACACATCGTGCCTTAGTGCACTTGTATTCTTCCATCGTAGTCCTTCCACAAACACTCTCTTATTTCTTACACCCTAGTCCTTTTGATTAACTTGTATTCGTCTTTCACTTTACGTCTTCCCTCACTTTCTATCACTCTTGAAGAAGGGGTAGCTCACTGTGCATCCCTCGCTATCACTCCCTCACTCTCCTTCTCCCACTTTCCCTCTAAGACAATGACTAGTTAATACTCGACTTCATTTACTGAACTCAAATTCTGTCTTAGATCTCTTTTGTATGGACCAATGAAGGGAAAATCATTTGAGGAGGATATGTTACGCACATGGCTGCTTGATTTGAACTCAGCAGAAGAGGTGAATATCCTTAGCTTTCTTTTTCGCTTCTTTTAATCATGTACTTCTTATGCGAACGAGTTAAATTTTCATACAAGATATGGCAGTGGCTAGAAGCTGTATTGAAAAAAATGGTGAAGATGAGGAAAGCCAAGAGAGAAAAGAAGAGTTGCTGAATGCTTATAAGTCGGTGGAAGATTCAAAACAAGTTGTGAGGAGAGTCTGTGAGGAGATTTGCGATGCCAACCCTGGTTACGCATGGCCTGCAAGTTTAAAGTTTGCTTGTTTTCATGAAGCCAATGCCATAGTAGGCACTTTCGAGGACATATGCTCTCTCTAATGACTTAATAGTCAAGTGATGGAAATTTAATTCCATAGAAATTTAAAGTAACTGTGAAATTTAATTCCATAGACTTATGTGTTTTCTAAAGTAAGTGTAATAGACAAGAAATGAAACTACAGTTCCACAAAGACTTTTTAGTTCTCTAATGTAAAGTTGTAATAGAGAAGAGAGACAAAGATGACATCTTCTAGGCTGAGCTAATGGAAGGTGTTTTTTAACACCATATGGCTTTGAGTTATATGATCTACTTCTTGTACAAATGTGTCATGCTTTTTTTTAAATGTACTCTAGTTTTTTTTCTAATTTGATTTTTTAAAATCTTACTTTTTGTCTCTTTTAACAACATGAAGTCCGCTTTTTTTAATGTACTCTAGTTTTAATGACATGTCACATCATTTTTTCTAATTTGATTTTTTAAAATCTTACTTTTTGACTCAAAGTTTTGTTTTATAAGAGCCTCTTTTTTTAAAATGCTTTATCCAAAATTATCTCACAAAACGAATTTGGACAGTGCACTAGTCCAAAATTAATGAAATAGGTGCTTACCGTCAGTAGTAGTACTACTACTGATAGTCAGTAGCAAAATATTGCTGGTAGTGCTACTACCACCAGTGGTAATACTTAAACTACCAAAGGTAGTAAAAATACCAGGGGTACAGTTAATACTACCGTCAGTAATAAATGTGTAAAACTACAGGTGGTACTATTAGAACTACCGCTGGTACCAAGATATCTCTAGTAATGTTCTTACTACCAATGGTATGTATTTGGTCTCTAGCTCAAGGCTACCTAATAGCATAAAGGCATGATTGTATCCGTGAATGCGTGAAATACATCATCACGACACATAATCACAAGAAAATTCACTTGATTACATAAATATGCAATCCTTGCATTTGAATGATTGAACATATTATAAATTCAGTAGAAGATAAATATATACTTACCACTCATGCCTCATTGCCGAGTCTTCCACCGTTCTTGATGTGCGAAGGACCTACGGTCTCCAGGCATATCCTTGCTGCCCTCCTTGAGGCTCAAATGCATCTGGATTGTCCCTATAAAACTCAGTAGGTTGTTTGAGAGAGGGATTGAAAGAGAGAGAGAGGAAAGAGAGGGAGGGAGAGTAAAAGAGAGAGAGGAAAGAGAGGGAGGGAGAGTAAAAGAGAGTGAGGAAAGAGAGGGAGAGTAAAAGGGAGAGAGGAAAATAGAGAGAGAGAGAGTAAGAGAGAGAGAGGGAGAGATGTTTGTTTATGGCTCAATTAGGCCAGGAGATGATCTGCTTCGGCTGATCGTACTCTCCTTGCCTCGACTAATGTGTATAATAATAGTAAAGATCAAAGCCGGGTGATGTCCCATATCTTCCAACTGTTTTTCCCCTGGTTCGTCGATCTTCTTATATATCATATCTTTTTATGTACATAGGTGTCAATAGAGCCAAGTTTTATCTAGATGATGGCCCACTTTAACTGGTCGGCCAATTCCTCCCAATAAAACTCTTCCCAACCAGATATGTGATTGATCTAGATCATCTTGGTTATGTGATGCTATTATATGTTTTATGTTCTTACATCCACTAGTTGATAGATTGACGTTTGATAGTGACTTTATGAAATTCGCTCGTAGTGATTGCTATAGTAGTAGATTATGCTACAAAAAACGTTCATGATGTTGCATGTTGCTTTTGAGTGAAATTTAATTTACACCTGCATTGTGTATTTTGAATGTTCTTTATTTTGCAAGTGTATTCTAAATGCTCTTTATTTTTAAGTTTGAGTTGAGCTCTTACAAAACAATTGTTGCATGCACTAGATCATTACACTGTATACACACCCATCTCTAATGGCAACGGAAGAGCAATTAAAGCATGAGATTTAGATGCTTGCCCATAAGACAATGATCAAGCACTTGATAGGATTGAGTGACGAAGAAATCCGATCCCATGCAAGCTATAAATGTCTTCACGATCAAATGATATCCCGAATACTTTACCTTCTTTATGCAAGCTAGATCGAATCACACAGTCATAGGTGAGGTAGATACTTGAACAATTTATCCCTCGAGTATTTGGAGATCCAGTAGGACGATGGGGATTATACGAGAAGGTGAGTAATGTAGCCTTGCTCAACAATGGAGAGGTGAAGTTTGCACTTTGGACGACTGAATGGAAGGCATCGCAAATATCTAAATTTAGAAAAAACCAGAATGAGAAAGGGTCCATCGGAAAGGCAATAGCTAGTACCCTGGTGTTGACTCTATGCCAACATGGACTTAGTAGAATAGAATCTGTGTGTAGAGTAGTGGCAAAGCTCCACTTGTACTTGCATAAAGCTAGAAATAATCCCTCTTAGAAATCCAATTTACATGTTCTACATGCAAGTTCTACATACAACTTCTACATGCAAGTTCTACATATGACTTGTACATGTGAGTTCTACATGCAAGTTCTACATATGACTTCTACATGCAACTTCTATATGCAAGTTCTACATGTAGAAAGAGAATGTGTTACAACTTCTATATGCGAGTTCTACATGTTGAAAGAGAATGTGTTACAACTTCTACATACGACCTCTACATGTATAAAGAGAATGTGTTACAACTTCTATATGTGAATTCTACATGTAGAAAGAGAATGTGTTACAACTTCTACATACGACTTCTACATGTAGAGAGAGAATGTGTTACAATTCCTACATGCAGAGAGAGAAGCTCTCCAACTTGTATAAATACCCCATAATGGAATGAAGCCCACACTCTTTGGGGCATTGTGTTGAGTTCTACTTTGGTATTCCAAGCAATTGTCTCAAGTGTTTATGCTTCCTTACACTCCATGTCAAAAAGCATGTCCCAACCTTGCAACCCCTCCTCCCCTCTCCTCCAACCTTGCAACCCATCCTCTCCCTCTCCTCCTCCCTCCTCCTCCTCCTCCCTCCTCCTCCTCCTCCCTCTTCCTCCTCCTCCTCCTCCTCTCTCCTCCTCCCTCCTCCTCTTCCCTCCTCCTCCTCCTCCTCTCTCCTCCCTTCTCTCTCCTCTTTCCCCCATGCTCTTACACCTTCTTCCTCTCCCACTCCTACCTAAGTTCCTCAACCCTTAATCTCCATGATCTACAAGGGAGATGAGTTCTCCACCATGTACTCTACCCTAAACCTTGGAACCTCTTCTAAACTTTGGAACTCCTTTTAACCTTGGAACCTCCTTCTAAACCTTGGAAATTCTTCTAACTTTGGAACCTCCTTCTAAACCTTGGAACCTCTTTCTAACCTTGGAACCTCTTCTAAACCCTAGAACCTCCTCCTAACCCTTAAACTCCTCCTAAACCCTACAACCCTCAATGAAGGCGAAAGCCTTCATTACCTTAACCATGATGATACACGTTCCTTTTACACATGCATGCACTATGTTTTCTTACCACACTTAAGCCTACGTCTCTCACCTGAACATGACTCGAGGTCCTAAGCTACACGTATACTACAAAGACCAACCCCAATATATCTGTGGGTGACAAAAAGCCTCGGAACCCTGCATATTGAGAATACCCTGAAAGCATGTCCTAACCTTGCAACCCCTCCTCCCCTCTCCTCCAACCTTGCAACCCATCCTCTCCCTTTCCTCCTCCCTCCTCCTCCCTCCTCCTCCTCCCTCCTCCTCCTCCTCCTCCTCTCTCCTCCTCCCTCCTCCTCTTCCCTCCTCCTTGTCCTCCTCTCTCCTCCCTTCTCTCTCCTCCTTTGCCCATGCTCTTACACCTTCTTCCTCTCCCACTCCTATGCTCTCCCGAAACCCTAAGTTCCTCAACCCTTAATCTCCATGATCTACAATGGAGATGAGTTCTCCACCATGTACTCTACCCTAAACCTTGGAACCTCTTCTAAACTCTGGAACTCCTTCTAACCCTGGAACCTCCTTCGAGAAAGAGTTCAACCACAAAATTCAAGAGGCATTGATAACAAATTGACATCAATGAACATGTCTACCAGATTGCCATTTCCAAGATATTATAAGGTATCAAATAATTCTCAAGCCCACATAGCATTTGATTATAGAGATGAAGATCCAAGGGAAATGGAAGAGACTTCTGTCTACATGGGTAGCAAACACTTTCTCTAACTAGAAGGATTATATCCCTGCAACTCCTCCTCCCCTGTCCTCTAACCAAAAACCTATGAGCAAGTTTATACGAGCGTGTCTTTCAAGAGATTTCAAAAATAGTATTTCTTTAGGAAACATGGTTTTTACACTTTTATTTTCATTAGAACTAGATCCCTTTATCATAAAAATATACAAACTAGTCACTCATTCATTTTTATATAACATAAATCTTCTTATTCATAGACATCCCTTTGTACCCTTGTTATTACCTTAAAAAAGTATTGAAAAATAATTCATTTAAGAAACGTCCCTCATAATCACTCTCAACATAATAATATTATACATAAATAATTACTTATTAAACACATTTATATCATATGGCAGTATCTTTCAAGTGTTGTTATAGTATTAATAACAATATATTTATGGACATGTTTCTACAGAAGTTTAAATTACTGTAAATAAGTATTAACTTGGGCTTATATATCACTCTCATAAAATACATGTAATATTTAATACTATATATGCAAGGTTTTTCAAAATATAACCCCATAGATGTGCTCAAATGGGGTTTTCCGATCAATTTGAGTGGCTAAATGACTATATTTGGACATTGGATGTGAAAGTTATGTCACTTTTAAAAGTGCTGTCTAAGGTAGTTTCGCCAGCGAAACTACCTTGAAAGACCTTGTTTAAAGGGGTTTCGCTGGCGAAACTACCTTGATGGCTTGCTTCAATGAGTTTTCTTTGGAGAAACCCTTTCATGAAGATAGGGTGAGAGAGGTTTTTCAATGTCACCCCCTATTAAGTAAAAAGTTGTAAGAAGGATCATAAGGGAATTTTCATAGAGAAGTCTACTCTACATGTGGGTTTCTTCAAAAGCCATCCCATTATGTTCTCACCATTCCCAAAGATTCACATAAATATTCATGTATAAAATAGGCATTCCTATAATACTTTTCATATTTCTAAGTGAAACTATGTTTTCTTCTGATCCATTTTTGTCATATTTTTGCATAGTTGGAAGCTTTTTTTTTCCTTCGCTCGGACGCTCAGAAGATTTTGCTAGGAAAATGCTCGTCCCCGTGTAGCTGGCTAGGCTATCTTGACTCCGCTGGGGTAATCTCAGCTGGTGTGGGGTTGGGGTGGTTTGGAGTCTATAGTGCCGACTCCTGGGGGGTGTTTAGAGTACCTTTCATGTAGCCATATAACTCCCCAGGACTGGGAGGGTGCCCCAAAAGGTTATATAACTCTCGAAAGATGGTCTCCCGAAGATCAGGTGAGCCTGAAGAGCTTCCTGGCTACATGATGAACTAGAAAAAAGAAAAAAAGAAGATTACTGATGAGCAGAGAAGAGAAAAAGAGAGAAAAAGAGAGAAGGAAAGAGAGTAGAAAAGAGAGGAAAAGAGAGGAGAAAGGAGAGGAAAAGAGAGGAGAAAAAGAGAGAAAAAGTGAGGATAAAAGAGAGGAGAAAGGAGAGGAAAAGCTCAGGGGGGTCACTATGTATAAACCCTCTATATCACGTGCGTGCAAGGCCTATATTTAAAATCCCTTATCTGTAAATTTTTCATAATAAAATGTACCCCTTTTCTATACAAATCTGTAAAAATTTTCCAAAACTATTTTAAATAGTCCCTTATGTATATTTATTTCTGTAAATTTTAGAAATAGAAAATATCCTTCTGTTGAACTCACATGATAGGGTTACATATGATGAGTAACCCCCCTGAGAGGAAAAGAGAGGAGAAAAAGAGAGAAAAAGTGGGAATAAAAGAGAGGAGAAAGGAGAGGAAAGAAGAGGAGATAAGAGAGAAAAATTACCACGAAAAGAGAGGGAAAGAGATGATAAAAGAGAGAAGGAAAGAGAGGCAAATATAGGAAAAGAGAGAAGAAAAGAGAGGCAAATACTTTTCTTAGAAGTGGAAGTGGAAAGGGAAAGGGAAGAGGAAAGAGAAAGGAAAGGAAAGGGAAGGGAAGAGAAGGGAAGGGAAGGGAAGAGAAGAGAATGGAAGGGAAGGGTCTAAAACTGTCGGAGTCATCTATAGATGCGTTTGAGAAGCGCGTCTATTTTCACATATAATAGCGCGTCTATAAACGCGGCTATTTTTTTCTGAATACAGAGTAGATGCATCCATAGACCATTGGTAGACACAGTTTTAGACGCACTCTTAGACGCATCTATAGATGCGCTCCGATAGACGGACTATTCTAAAAACTCGAAAAGGACGTGCACCTGACATAAAAGTGCAACACTAATACCAAAAACATTCGTTTCTTGGATACGACAAAGGACGAATCCAAAGAGAGCAACTTTCAAAGAAGATCAATCGTAAAGAGACTTACCTTGCATAGAGGTATGGAAGATTCTTATCCTTCTTCAAAGTTGCTTCTCTTCCTTGTTCACCCTTTGCTTCTCTTTCTTCTCTTCCTTGTTCACCCTCTTCTCTTTCTTCTCTTCCTTGTTCACCCTTTGCTTCTCTTTCTTCTCTTCCTTGTTCACCCTCTTCTCATGTGCTTGGAGATTGTCTAAGCTTAGAAGTAAGTGTGGGTGCCTAGAGATAAGTGTGGGTGCTCGGAACTGTGGATCTATTAATAGCAAAGCAAGCCATGCGAAGCTTAAGCTATGTGAAGAAAAGCAAAGCAAGTGCACTAAAAGTAGATTTGAAAACCGCATCTATAAGCGTGTCTAATGGCACGTCTATACATGCGTCTAAATACGTGTGTAATTGCACATCTAAATACAAAGAGCAGACATGGTTTTAGACACGCCTATAGACACACACCACAAAATAGATAGATGCTGTTTTAGATGCGGCATTAGATGTGCTACAGAGTTTTACGATTAAATATTTGATACAAGAGCAAATTTTTTGGGTTGTTTATTTATAGGATGTCTTCATCTTCAACAAGTAGCTCCAGTAAGGATGAATCCCTCCATATCCACCATCGCGAAATGTGGTTGGAGCAAAAAATCAAATGTATATGTGATCGATGTCGAGGAAACATGTATCGTGCATGCAGGATTACACTCAATCACATCTCAAAGTATGGAGAATGGGATGCGACCATAAACATGGTAAGTGTTAAAAAAATAAGGTTGATTGAGATACCTATGGGTGTTCATATGTTAGAGTTATGATCCCGTTTTAATTTGATACAAGATGCAGTGCCACACCCACATATGTTGCCCTATGCTCGTCGTGAGGAGGCAAAACGTCGACGATATGAGGTGGGATCTTTAGGAGGGACCGTTATGGATGCATGGAGTGATGGTGATAGTAGCCCTCCACCATTACCTCATGAAGCCATGGAGGAGGAGGTGTTTGATGATATGGTGCAGGATTTATATGTCCATCAATCCGAAGGGAGGGATGATAGCATGGAGCAAGACGATCTTTTTACCGTAGCATCGACTCCACTGTCTGAGGGGTGCATATTCTCTATTCTACATGCCTCCCTTGAGTAACTAAACTTGCAAACCATCTATGGATGGAGCAATGTAAGTTTGAATGCATTACTCAAGTAAGCTTTAAAGTCTCTTTTGCAAACATGGTGAATTATGCTAGTGGGTCAATTACTCGAATGCTTTTCCTCATTTATGGTCTTCACGTGCAGGCTTCACGTGCAGAAAATTGTGTAAAATGCTTCCAAGGGAGAATAAATTACCGACCTTAAGAGATATGGCAAAGCAACATATGACCTTGCTTGGAGGATTAGATTACAAGTGCATCCATGCATGCATCACGTGCCTCGTAAGGTTCTGTGACATTTTCCCAATATCCCTTGCATCCAACATATCTTCAAGTGCAAATCCATTGCAGAGCTCATGTCATGGCATTGCTCCCTTCGATCAACCAATGGGAAGTGGAGAACTCCCATAGACACTCCTGCGTGGAAGCATATTGAAGACACATGGCCAAGCTTCAAGGAAGAACCTAGGAGCTTGAGACTTGGATTGGGTATGGATGGTGTGAACCCATTTGGTGTCAAAAGCACCTCTTATAGTGTATGGCCAATGATATTGGTGAATTATAATCTTCCACCCTCTATGGCGATTAAGAAAGGACATGTTATGTTATCCCTTCTAATTACAGGGAAACATAAAGTCAAAAATCCTGACGTTTATTTGGAGTGTTTGATTGACGAGCTAGAGATACTTTGGAGAGGTATCATGGTGCATGATGTGAGTAGGCCTCCCTCGTCAAGAGACTTCAACCTTAAAGCAATCCTGATGTGGATGATGCATGACTTCCCAGGCTATGGCAACTGTTCAGGCAAGCATTGCACTTCTAATTATGAGTAGGCAAAGGATGTGGCACCCTAAACCAACCTTACCTCTTAATTGCATCTATTGTTCAGGTCTCACTACATTAGGTTACCATGCATGTCTTGTTTGTGGTCCTTCGCTTGTTGCCTCACGGGCAAATGCATTGAATAAGGTCATCTATGAGAATCACCATTGATTTCTCCCACCTGATCATCCTAGATATGTTGCTCCTTATAATGAAGTCCTCCCACAATCACTCACTGCAGGAGATTGGATGAGAATTTGGGATGGTTCCACGACTCCACCACTTGGCATGAGCCAATAAGGGTTTGTAACTATTGTGTGCTATATTGGCTGGAAATAAAGATTGCCTGCTAACACCAGCTTTTATTTAGATACTCCATCTTTTATCGTTTACCATATTGGTCCCACCTCAAGATCAATCACCTGCTTGATCCCATGCATATCTTCAAGAATGTAGCATCTACCATTTGGGAGCATTTGAATGGGACACAAGATTTCGCAGGCATAAGGGAGGATCTACGTACCATAGGGAGGATGCGTGAAGCTTGGCCACAAGAGAGACCAAATGGGCGTGTTTTTCTACCTCATGCACTGTGGAGGTTATCAAAGCTAGAGATGGCGGCGGTGAAGCGTGCTATTACTACAATTCGTACTCTCACTGGATGCATGAGGTGTTTGAAGGGGGCCTTTACAAAGAGCAAGAAAAGAGGTATAGTCATAAACTGCAATATAATGTGCCCATAATGCATGTACATTAAATCTTCACATGTTAGAATGTGAGAAAGGGAATAATTTAACTATGAACTCAGGGATCAATGTAGGAAATGGTCTTCTATGCACACATATATGCTAAGGGTCCATCTAATACAATATTGGAAATTGATGTGAGTATAAGTGTATGCATCCATCGGTGATGATCTCAAGGGAAAGGACACAACAAAAAGTAATAGATACGGAGTTGTTTAATAATATCAACCTCTGTTGCGTGCTTAATAGTGATGTGATGAAAAGATGGGTGACAAGATAGGAGGATGCAAAGGCCAGAAGACAAGAAGAAAGGACCCTCTTTCATACACATTATGGATCTCATGTGCCATACCCTCAGTATCTAAGAGCACTTCCAAAGGATATTCATGTGGATTGGCTACTTGACGAAATGGAGAAAGTAGAGAAAGACGAGGGGATGCATATCACAATGGAAGAATGGGAGTATGCTAGGGGATGCATGAGCAAGGTCGGTATATAGAATGTTATGCATAAGTTAGGAGCTTTCAATAATTTAGATTGCTTTAATTGATTTTTTCTTGGTGTAGTGCACTGTGTTCAATGCTATATGGTGTGAGGGCAAGCATTTTCGAACACAACGGATTGATGATAAGAGAAACACACAAGATTGCGGCGTCATTGCTAGCTTTGAGGGAGCCAATGGAGCCATGATGATTATTGTGGCATAATCCAAGATATTATTAAGCTTGAATTTTGACGCTTCTTTGTGTATGTTTTGGATGTAAAGTGGTTTAAGGACGTGGTGGAAAGAGGCCCTAATGCAACAATAAAATGTCATGCAAGTGGCTTTGTAACTATTGACTCCATAAAGTTTTGGCAAAGTAGGAAGGACACACTAGTACTACTGCAACAATGTGAATAGGTACTCTACACACATATAAAAATACACGCTTTTAAATATTTGATACCTTTGATGAAAGGAAAATAACATGATTGTATTTGTGTTTGAATTAGGTTGTCTATCAACCAATGGTGGATAATAATAGATGGTGGCATGGCATACCTATTATGCCACGTTCCAAAGTGATGTATAGTACATTTACTAATATGGAGTGTCTGGAGGATGATCATGCACAACAACACAAAGCAACTGTAGATGCACTTGATAGACATGCAAAATAGTGGGCATGTCTATAGCTCGGGGGGGTCACTCATCATATGTAACCCTATCACGTGAGTTCAACAGAAGGATATTTTTTATTTCTAAAATTTACAGAAATAAATATACATAAGGGACTATTTAAAATAGTTTTGGAAAAAATTTATAGATTTGTATAGAAAAGGGGTACATTTTATTAATGAAAAATTTACAGATAAGGGATTTTAGAAATAGGCCTTGAACGCACGTGATATAGAGGGTTTATACATAGTGAACCCCCCGAGGTCTATAGGCATTGCTTGAATAGAGAAATTATGCACACATCTAATAGCGCATCTAATAGCGTGTCTATTTGCACGTCTATTAACATGTCTATTAGCGCATCTACATTGATAAAATACAAGTCCATCTAACATCGCGTTTATCAACGTGTCTATTTGTGCGTGTATTAGCGTGTCTATTTGCACATCTACACTGAGAATTAGACACGTATTTAGATGCTAGACAGAGAATACAGAAAGTGAGATTTTGGTGTACATCACTGCTTTCCAAACATTGCCCATGATTACCAAAGCACATAATCTTAATAAAAACAACAATGCTTTTTTGCAAGCCCACATATACAAGAATTGAGGTGAGGAGAATGAGACAATATGTAAAATAGTTTTGCCAATATCAATGATGAGCTACGGTTCAATGTCATCCTCAATGAGATTAAGCCTTGCCAAACTATCTACTTCAAAATCCAAACAAGTGTTTAGATCTACAAATACATTCAACCCAGTACTACTTGTGCTACTCATGTGCTCATCGAAATCAGCATCACCAATGGTAGGCTCATCGTCATGGATAATGGCCTCAATATCTATATCTCCTATCTCATGACCATCCTCCTCTCTCGTATCATAGTCATCATAACCTCCATGGCCATGATCATCGTCCATATGCTCCATATTAGTAAATGTACTATACATCACTTTCACTACTACACACGGATCCTATTGCGATGTTTACGTACCGACGTTTATCACCCACTTAGCGTTAATCGTCGGTATGAAAAGCGGGTTTTGTAAAGTGTCACTATATAGCAACTCTTGCTAAAAGTCACTATATAGCGACTATTATAAAGGTCGCTATATAGCGACTTTTAAGTGTCGCTATATAGTGACACTAATATACTATTTTATAGCGACGTTTTCCAGAGAGGTTTTTTTTTTTATATAGGCCTTAAAAGTTAGTTTTTTCCAATGATAAATTTTTTTAAATTTTCATACATGTTTGATCTCATAGAGAATAAAAAAATGAGAGCATGTACATCAAGCCTTTGAAGCTCATATATTCATGTCCAAGTTTGAGATGAGAAAAATCAATTAAGAGCATTTACATCAACTGTTTCATCTTGAGCCAAGTCTAAGGCGCCAAACAAGTCTATCTCCAACTCTATACCAAGTTAATCTCCTATATCATCATCGTACTCTAGCATCGTACCTTCATCTAAAAGTATTTGATCATCTTCTTCAATAAAGTGTGGTGATTCTTGATGATCATTATCTTCTTCCTCAATATCATGATCTCCATCTTCCTCCCATGCGATGTCATTATGTGCATCTTCCTCTTGGCTCATATGGTGATCTACATCTTCTTCGCTAGATTCATCAATTGGATCTGGCATTGGTAGTGGCATCTCCATATCCACATCTCGATCTTCAAAAATTTTCTTACTTCGTGGTGCAACTTGGATCACGTACCACCATCTTGGATCAGAACGATCCGGATGAAAAACCACCTATATTGAAGATGGGTGCCAAATGTCGTCAATTATATATATGAAATTATGCTCAAGTACATGTATCAATGGACTTTAAAAACGAAAGCTTTAATTAATTAAATCATTAGTATGCACCTGCTCATAGTGCTCGGGAAGAACAAAAGTATCACTTTCATCAGTCCAATGTTTGGTGGAGTCTATTGTAGAGAGATCGCTACTATCTTTTCTCACTATCGCATGGGGACCATTGTAAATAGTTCTAAACCATTTTACATCAAGAATTAAAAGATTAAATTGTCTGAAATCCACTTCATAGATGTCACGTATGGTTCCACAATAATCCAACTGTGAGGAGAGAAGATTGGTATCCGAAGCACTTGCTCGGCTATCTTGTGTGAAGTTAGCCATGACTCCACAATCATACGTGACTCTTTTTGAATCGATGCGTTCCACGCAAAAATGTCATCCATATGACCATAATGCACTGTACTTTTTGTACTGTAAAAGAGCATCATTAAAATAATGAAGATGCATCTATTTTATAGCATATATTGCCACAAATAATTACTTAATTATGTCAAGAGGTAAGAAACTTACATGTACCATACATCCAGATGAAAACTCTCGCTCGCGCTCGTTTATTGTCTCTCCATCACGTTCGGCTTTATGTAGAGCCAGTTGTAGCCAATCAAGTGACATGTGAGTAGGGAGAAGAGCCAGATCCCGTGGATATGGTTGTGATCGCCTGTACATTACTATGAATCTCGTCCTTGCATTTATTCTTTCTGCTTTGGCCACTTCATATCTCTCAATCCACTTCTACATCTCAGGGCTATTGAGGATACAAAACTTATTGAATTTCTCCATTTGCTCTTCGCTCATCTTTCTTTCAATCCCTTTTTCTTGGGGAACCTCGCCAACGATGCGATCATCATCCTTGTTATTCCAAGCTTGCGGCATATCGGGATCCGTGAATGCAAGAAACTCTGTGATATATACTAATGACTCTTGCACAAGCCATCCCTCTGCCATGCTTGCTTCCGGTCTTGCTCTTTGTCTTACAAATCCCTTTAAAGTTTTCATAAACCGCTCGAGAAAAAACATCCATCAACTATGAACGGTACCTGCTATAGCCACCTCATCAACTATATGCAGAAGTAAGTGGACTTGAGTTGTCATAATGCTCCAGGGAAAGTTCTTCTCAAGCAAGCATACGGCTTTGATGGATTCCACCCTAGCCTTCTCGATGCTCGATATGGAGATCTCTTTTTGAGATATCCACCTATTTCACATGTCCACGTAAGATATTTTCATAATCAGTCTATAGATTAATCAGCTTAAATTGAAGAAGATACATTCAATGTGATTGGATAGTAAGCATACCTCACAATATCACAGATCTTGAATATAGCATTTCTAACATCTTCTTGTAAGCACCCTTTTATTGTAATTGGGAGGATGAACTATCAAAGCAACAATGAAGTCATGTCAACAATATAACATAATAATAATTATGCTAACGCATCACGATTATCGGTACACTAATTCTACATAGAATACCTGTAAGACCTTGTGCTAATCATGGGACTTGAGCCCACTAAGCTTATTGTCCTTTGAAAATGCTCCTTTCAAGCAACGCATGTACCCTGTCGGTGTTTGAAAAGGGACAATGTCTACCTTGACCGCTGCCTCCTCCCTCATAGAGAGGATCCACGTTGCTTTCGGGAGGACAACTTTTCCCGAAGCATGCACTTGGGGCCACAAACAAGACATCATATTCATAGCACGCAAGTCTTCTCACACTCCTCTCGAGTCCTTGGAACCAACCAAGTGTGCCCAAATAGTAGCCCCCACATTCTTGAAGATATGCATGGGATCCAAGAGATGATTGTTTTGTAACTGACCCCAATAATGAAGCTTGTGAAAGATCGATAGCCTCTTCATACTAGGAGGAGGTTCCTCTCCATTCACCCTCCAAGCTTGAATCCAGTCACTTGCCTTCAAATATGATGGTGGTGGATCAAGCTGACCTCCACATGTGAGATGGTCGAGCGGAAGGTATCGAGCATGACCTTCATAAACATTTTTCTTCATATGTTCGGAGTAGCGTGCATGCGATTTCAGAGCCGGTCCACAAACGGGACAAGCATGGTATCCACTTGTAACAAGTCCTGCACGCGTGCATGAATGTGTTAGTACAAGACAGCATGCGAAAGAGAGTCAAAAAAGCATAATCCCTCATTGTATGTACATGTAAAGACACAACCACGTACCTGCGCACTCTCCATATCCTGGGAAGTCATGCATGGTCCACATCAAGATACCCCTGACCAAAATATCATTGGTATGTCTAGGAGCTCTGGAAATATCAAAGACCTGCACTCCTCTCCATAATATCTGTAACACCTCTATCAAAGGTGCCATGTACACGTCCATATTTTTTGCCTTGTACTTTCTTGGCACAAGTGCAAGCATGAGGTGTCCCTTTTTTATTGTTAGCCATGGTGGGATATTGTAATTCACCACAACTATGGGCCATGTCGACCAAGATGTCGAGCGTAACCCGAAAGGATTCATGCCATCCATGGCTAGCCCAAGATGTAAGTTGCATGGCTCCCTTGCAAAGTCCGGCCACTAATTATATATGTGCTTCCAAGATGCACAATCTGTGGAAATCCTCAATGTGTCATCAGTGGACCAATGAGATGCATGCCATGCCATCAACTCCGCTATGGATTTGCATCAGAACATGTGTTGTATTCTTGCAATGATGGGAAAGTGTCTCAAGACATTCACCGGTATCTGCTCACCCTACAAGTCATCTCTATATCGTTGTTCCCCACACTTTGGACAACTAGCCAAATCTCCATGCTCACGACGAAAGAGAATACAATCATTATGGCAAGCATGGTATCATAATCCATACCCACCATTGTTAGCATCTTTTTCGCTTCATCTCTTGATGCAGGCATGGTATTTGGTGCAGGCAACATCTTCTGGAGCAACCTAGTATGACAATTCAAAACATACATAGGCTTCAAACAATGATGATTCGGTATACACTATCCAAATGATGATTCCCAATACAAACAATATCCAAATAATGAGTCAAATTAATGCAAGAGCTAACCTCATTAAGGCCGAGACACTTGTATCCAACCACCCATACTTTACTTGTAGATTCAAGATCGAGAGACAAGCACATAGTTTAGACATCGTAACACCCTCCTACAATTGTATTGATTGCAACTTTCACATTTTGACCTCAGACTTTGACATCACATGTACATGGGATGTAGTACCCCTAAAAATGGAATCCATCATGTCGACCATACCCTCGTCATCATCTGGGAGACTATAGTCTTGCTGAAAGTGAGAAGGTATATGCGTACCCTCGTCACCCTCCTCATCCTGTTTTAAGATTTCGTGTAAATATAAGATCTTGTATTTCCTGGTATACAATAAGACTGTGAACTTAAATAGCTTTGACTTACTGATGGTCCATCAACACGTGCAACACCAACAGTGGGTATTGGTTCCGGCTCCTCCCCATACATCGCAAGTGGCACATGATAATATGACGTTGATGTCATACTTCTCGCTTGCAATGAGTGCAATGATAGTATAACCTCTCCGTAAGCCACTTCGTGCTCCCGAGCGTCAGCGCATCATCGGATGAGCTTCCACTCGTCCCTTACATCTACACTTATAAACTCACAACATAAGCATGAAGAAGAGATATTAACAGTTATAAAATAGCATCTATGAGCTTTTTTTCATGCTACAACAAAAAAGTGACTGTAAGCGTCACTATATAGTGACCTTTTTGCTCTGTTCCGTCGCTATATAGCGACGTTTTTAATTAAAAATGTTGCTATATAGTGACGGATAAGCATCGCTATATAGCAACGCTGTGGGTTAAAACGTGAGACTCCCGTTGCATGGCGCTTTCTTTATCCTCTTCTCTAATCTCTCAAGTAAGCAAGCCAATCTCTCCTCCCACCTATTTTCGACAACCTCCCACCTATTTCTGACAACCTCCCACTCTATTCTCCACTCTTAGCTCTTGTACTCCCTATCTACCCTTTTCCCTCTTTTATTTCTTGAAAGGAAGTTCTTCAAGAGGTGAGTTTGTTTCAACAATGTAGGTTGTTTGTTTGTTAGCTTTAGTTTTGTGAGTGCTTCTCCTTGTATTGCTAAACCTGTAAACTAGTTTTCATGCTTATTTTCAAAGGATTGAAACAAAAAACGAAATTTCAAGAAAGAAAAAAGGCTCACCTCTTTTGTTTGTATTTCTCTTCCTTTTCTTTCTCCTTCTCTCCTCAATCTCCTCCTTCCTCTAACATCTTATTTGAAAAAATGGGTTGTTTCCTCTCTTTTGTAGGGCCAATCCACAACACCGAGCGGGATGTACTATTTCAAGTAAGTGCTTCCTCTTTTTTCCATTTATTATTTTTGGTATTTGCATTGGCCTGCAGCTAGCACCTTAAGCGCTAGCTGCAGTGATGGGTGTAGGAACCCTCTCTTCCCCTCAAACTCTTTCCTTCTTCCCTCCTTCAATCTATTTCGTTCTCTTTTTCCCTCTTTTCTTTTCCTCTTCTTCTCTCTTTCTTTTCCTCTTTTTCCCTCTTTCCTTATTCATAAGTGAAGTAGACATATGCTCATGCATAAGCATGAGGATATGTCTCTTTTTTCCCCCTTCTCTTATTCTCTCTTCCCCCCTTCTCTCTTTCCTTTCCCCCTATTTCCTTTCCCTCTTATTCTCTATTTCTCCCTTCTCTTATACTCATGCATAAGCATAAGCATGAGCATATGTCTCTTTTTTACCCCTTCTCTTATTCTCTCTTTCCCCCTTCTCGCTTTCCTTTCCCCTTTCCTTTCCCTCTTATTCTCTATTTCCCCCTTCTCTTATGCTCATGCATAAGCATAAGCATGAGCATATGTCCATTTTCTTATGCTCATACGTAAGCATAAGCATTATGCTTATGCATGAGCATAAGAGAAGTAGACATATGCTTATGCATAAGCATGAGCATATGTCTTTTTTTTCCCCCTTCTCTTATTCTCTCTTTCCCCCTTCTCTCTTTCCTTTCCCTCTTTCCTTTCCCTCTTATTCTCTATTTCCCCCTTCTCTTATGCTCATGTATGCTTATGCTTATGCTTATGCTTAAGCATAAGCATGAGCATAAGAAAATGAGACATATGCTCATGCTTATGCTTGTGCATGAGCATAAGAGAAGTAGACATATGCTCATGCATAAGCATGAGCATATGTCTCTTTTTTCCCCCTTCTCTTATTCTCTCTTTCCCCCTTCTCGCTTTCCTTTCCCCTTTCCTTTTCCTCTTATTCTCTATTTCCCCCTTCTCTTATGCTTAGCATAAGCATGAGCTTATGCTTATGCTTATGCTTAAGCATAAGCATGAGCTCATGCTTATGCTCATGCATAAGCATAAGCATGAGGTTATGCTTATGCTTAGCATAAGCATGAGCTTATGCTTATGCTTAAGCATAAGCATGAGCATAAGAAAATGAGACATATGCTCATGCTTATGCTTATGCATGAGCGTAAGCGAAGTAGACATATGCTCATGCTTAATGCTCATGCATAAGCATGAGCATATGTCTCTTTTTTCCCCCTTCTCTTATTCTCTCTTTCCCCCTTCTCTCTTTCCTTTCCCTCTTTCCTTTCCCTCTTATTCTCTATTTTCCCCTTCTCTTATGCTCATGCATAAGCATAAGCATGAGCTTATGCTTATGCTTATGCTTAAGCATAAGCATGAGCATAAGAAAATGAGACATATGCTCATGCTTGTTCTTATGCATGAGCATTAGCGAAGTAGACATATGCTTATGCGTAAGCATGAGCATATGTCTCTGTTTTCCCTCTTCTCTTATTCTCTCTTTCCCTCTTCTCTCTTTCCTTTCCCTCTTATTCACTATTCCCCCCTTCTTGTATGCTCTTCTCTCATTTCCCTCTTCTGTTTTGCTCTTTTTTCCCCCTTCTCTTCCTCTTATGCTCTTCTCTCATTTCCCTCTGCCCTTATGCTCTCTTCCTCTTCTTCTCTCTTTCCCCCTTCTCTTATGCTCATGCATAAACATAAGCATGAGCATAAGAATGCTTATTCTTATGCATGAGCATAAGAGATTCCTCTTCTCTTATGCTCTTCTCTCATTTCCCTCTTCTCTTCCCTCTTCTTCAGATTCCTCTTCTCTTCCTCTTCTTCTCTCTTTCCCCCTTCTCTTATGCTCATGCATAAACATAAGCATGAGCATAAGAATGCTTATGCTTATGCATGAGCATAATTGATTCCTCTTCTCTTATGCTCTTCTCTCATTTCCCGCTTCTCTTCCCTCTTCTTCAGATTCCTCTTCTCTTCCTCTTCTTCTATCTTTCCCCCTTCTCTTATGCTCATGCATAAACATAAGCATGAGCATAAGAATGCTTATGCTTATGCATGAGCATAAGAGATTCCTCTTCTCTTATGCTCTTCTCTATTTCCCCTTCTCTCTTCCTCTTCTTCTCTTCCTCTTCTTCTCTCTTCCCCCCTCTTATGCTCATGCATAAACATAAGCATGAGCATAAGAATGCTTATGCTTATGCATGAGCATAAGAGATTCCTCTTCTCTTATGCTCTTCTCTCTTCTCCTCTCTTCCCCTCTCCTTTCCCTCTTCTTTCTCTCTTCTTTCTCTCTTGTTCCTCTTCTCTCCCTCTTCTTCCTCTTCTTCCTCTTCCTTTCCCTCTTCTCTCCTCTTCTTTCCCTCTTTCCTTTCCCTCTTCTTCCTCTTCTCCTCCCCCTTCTCTTTTCCCTCTTCTCTCCCTCTTCTCTCTCCCTCTTCTTTAGATTCCTCTTCCTCTTCTTCCTCTTCCTCTTCCTCTTCTTCCTCTTCTTTCCCTCTTTGCCTATGCCTATGCCTATGCCTATGCTTATGTTTGTTTTTTTGTTTTTTGTTTTCGTGTTTGTGTCTATGTTAGACATGGGATCACGTCGCTGATTCGATGAGTACGGACAGCCTCACAGGAGAAGAGCTCATGATCTTTATGCTCCAAAGGACTTTGATTCCTCTTAGGCGACTATCTCGAGGACTACCCCCGGTCCGACTCCTCTCGGACCTAGCACTACGACTACCCCTGGTTCAACTCCTCTTCCACATAGCATTGCGACTACCCCTCGGGGAACTCCTTTGCTAGCCACGCATGGCTTTGTCGGGAGTCCCGATGAGTTTGTAGCGCAGATGAGCAATGAGGAGGCAACGAGATTCTTCTCTCTGCTATCTCAGAGGACCTCAGCAATTCCCTCCCCTACACCGATGGGTGGACGTATTGCCTAGCCGTCCCCTCGTGCCCCTTCGACCGAGGGGTCATCACTGCACATGCCTCTCGTAAGGGAAGGAAGAGTAGGAAGGGCAGCTTATGTTGTGCTGACTCAAGAGATGTAGACGAGTCAGCACACTGATGTTCCTACAGGTCTCCACTTGGTCCGGAGACACAGTATCAGTCAGGTCCCTTTCCCTCTCCTACTCCCACTACTACTCCTCGCTCCAGAAGCACTCGCGCAGCTTCCATTCCTTCTGACTCGGCTACCGTCAGTCCTCCTTACTTATCACAGGATCTCTCCTATCAAATCACAGCTGCCGGAGATATAATAGAAGATAGAAAGGGCAAATCAGTGATGGCCACCATGAGGAGGTTGATGAGCCATCACTTCCAGAGCGGCATTGCTACCGATTGGCGGTATCAAGATGGCCAAAAGAAGCAGGCGGTCATCGATGAGTTAAAACAAAAATACCCTAACCCGCTAAATTGGGAGTTTAATGAGGATTATATGCGAGATCCCATGGGTTTGGTCTTGAAGCATCGTAGATCAACCTTACGTACTTCCATCACAAAGAGGTTGGCTAAACCCAGCTGGGCAGACAAAGCTGATTGGAAGTTCTTCAAGAAGCAAAATAGGGACCATCCCGAATTGTTCGAGGGTCAGAGGAGGGCTATGAAGAGACGGCTGGACGTCGTAGGTACTTCGCACTTTGGTGTAGGCAGACAGTTGGCGTTCGAGGCAACCGTGGTAAGTCTACTTCTTCTCATTTAATGTATTGTTCTATTTGTTTTACTACATATTACATACACTTTAGCTAACTCTAACTCTCGCAAATTGGATCCACAGCGGGCTACGATGGGTCATCTTCCTATAGATGTAAAGACGCGATGCGCATTTTGAATAGGAACAAAGCCGTGGTTTATTGAGCAAGAGGCAATGGGAGCGATGATCGATTGGGTTGAGGTGGCTTCTCGCACAGTATAAGTTTACTCCTACTTATAATCTCACTTTTTAATTTGTTTTATTCTTTAAGTTCCAATCTAATTTTCGATTTATATGGTTCACTCTTAGGGTCAAAGCTCAAGCATCCCATCATCGGCGGAGGTGAGCGATCAACAGGGCCAGGGATCAGACGCACGTGACGAGGATGGGGGAGAAGACGCAGCTGACGAGGACCAAGGAACAAGCTAACAAGACGAGGATGATTCGGATTCGAATGAGTAGTAGTAGTAGTAGTGGTAGTAGCATTTTCTTCACCCTGTATGTCATTTTGTATATCCGCTCGTCTGAGCAATTTTGTATCACCCTTTCGAAAGGGTAATTTTGTTACAAACAATGTTGTATATGTCCGAGATGTATATGCTTTTGTTGCTCGATCATTTCATTTGAGCGATTCTGTATCACCCTTTTCGCAAGGGAAATTTTGTTATAAAAAAACTTTGTTTTGTAATTACAAAAAAAAAAAGGATTAGTGGGGCTAAACAGGGCCATAGCAAGCCCTGTTTAGCCCCACTAACCCTTTTTTTTTAGTTTTGTTAATCATCGCTATATAGCGACGTTTACCAGTGTCGCTATATAGCAACGATTAACAGCGTCGCTATATAGTGATGTTTGTCATCATCACTATATAGCGACACTTTATAGCAACAGTTCTTTTCTGACGCTTTTAGCGACTCTTATAGCGACGTTTGTGCCCGTGAAAAAAAAAAATTCATGTAAAAAGCGTCGGTATTTTCGTCGAAAAATGGCCTATGCCTTGTAGTGTTTGGAACGTGACATAATAGGTATGACATGCCACCATCTATTATTATCCACCATTGGTTGATAGACAACCTAATTCAAACACAAATACAATCATGTTATTTTCCTTGCATCGAAGGTATCAAATATTTAAAAGCGAGTATTTTTATATGTGTGCACAGTACCTGTTCACATTGTTGTGGTAGTACTAGTGTGTCCTTCCTAGTTTGCCAAAACTTTATGGAGTCAATAGTTACAAAGCCACTTGCATGGCGTTTGATTGTTGCATTAGGGCCTCTTTCCACCATGTCCTTAAACCACTTTACATCCAAAACATACACAAAGAAGCGTCGAAAGTCAAGCTTAATAATATCTTGGATTATGCCACAATAATCATCCATGGCTCCATTGGCTCCCTCAAAGCTAGCAATGACACTGCAATCTTGTGTGTTTCTCTTATGTTGTGTTCGAAAATGCTTGCCCTCACACCATATAGCATTGAACATAGTACACTACACCAAGAAAAAATTAATTAATTAAGCAATCTAAATTATTGACAGCTCCTAACTTATGCATAACATTCTATATACCGACCTTGCTCATGCATCCCCTAGCATACTCACATCCTTCCATTGTGATATGCATCCCCTCATCTTTCTCTGCTTTCTCCATTTCATCAAGTAGCCAATCCACATGAATATCCTTTAGAAGTGCTCTTAGATACTGAGGGTATGGCACACGAGATTCATGGTGTGTACAAAAGAGGGCCCTTTCTTCTTGTCTTCTTGCCTTTGCATCCTCGTCTCTTGTCACCCATCTTTTCATCACATCACTATTAAGCATGCAATAGAGGTTGATACCATTATGCAACTCTATGTCTATTACTTTGTTGCGTCCTTTCCCTTGAGGCACAATAGAGGTCATCCTTAGGTCTTCATCATCTGTCCATAGTCGTGGGAGAGAGCTATCCACATCAACAAGAAACTTAGAAATATATACAAGTGACTCTTGTACCAACCAACCCTCGGCCATGCTACCTTCGGGTAGTATGAACTGAACTTACGAGGAGGTGGTTGATTAGTTGCTTATAATTATTCACTCACAAATTTGAAAGGAAAAAGATATTATGCACATAAAATACTTACTTGGAGCATCTTGTGCCAATCATGAGACTTCAAGCCATATAATTGCTCTACACCTCTTTTCTTGCTCTTTGTAAAGGCTCCCTTCAAACACCTCATGCATCCAGTGGGAGTACGAATTGTAGTAATAGTGCACTTCATCGCCACCATCTCTAGCTTTTATAACCTCCATGGTGCATGAGGTAAAAAAACACGCCCATTTGGTCTCTCTTGTGGCCAAGCTTCACGCATCCTCCCTATGGTACGTAGATCCTCCCTTATGCCTATGGAATCTTGTGTCCCATTCAAATGCTCCCAAATGGTAGATGCCACATTCTTGAAGATATGCATGGGATCAAGCAGGTGATTGATCTTGAGGTGGGACCAATATGGTAAACAATAAAAGATGGAGTATCTAAACAAAAGCTGGTGTCACTACTATACACGCATCCTATTACGACGTTTACGTACCGACGATTAGCGCCCGCTTAGCATTAATCGTCGGTATAAAAATCGGGTGTCGTAAATCGTCGCTATATAGCGACTTTTACTAAGCGTCGCTATATAGCGACGTTAGTAAAAGTCGCTATATAGCGACTTTTAAAGGTCGCTATATAGCGACACTGAGACAATATATTATAGCGACGTTTTACAGAGAGGTTTTTTTTTTTTTTTAAGCCTTAAAATTTATTTTCTTCCAATGATAAAATTTTTTAAATTTTCATACATGTTTGAGCTCATAGAGAATTAAAAAATGAGAGCATGTACATCAAGCCTTTGAAGCTCATATATTCATGTCCAAGTTTGAGATGAGAAAAATCAAATTAAATAAGAGCATTTACATCAACTGTTTCATCTTGAGCCAAGTCTAAGGCGCCAAGCAAGTCTATCTCCAACTCTATACCGAGTTGATCTCCTATATCATCATCGTACTCTAGCATCGTACGTTCACCTAAAAGTATTTGATCATATTCTTCAATTAAGCTTAAGTGTGGTGATTGATCTTGACGATTGTTGTCTTCCTCGTCAATATCGTGATCTCCATCCTCCTCCCGTGCGATGTCATTATGCGCATCTTCCTCTTGCCTCATATGGTGATCTACATCTTCTTCGCTAGATTCATCAATTGGATCCGGCATTGGTAGTGGCATCTCCATATCCACATCTCGATCTTCAAAAATCTGCTTACTTCGTGGTGCAACTTGGATCACGTACCACCATCTTGGATCAGAACGATCCGGATGAAAAACCACCTATATTGAAGATGAAAAATCACGTGCCAAATGTCGTCAATTATATATATATCAATGGACTTAAAAAACGAAAGCTTCGACTAATTAAATCATTAGTATGCACCTGCTCACAGTGCTCGGGAAGAACAAAAGTATCACTTTCATTGGTGGAGTCTATTGCAAAGAGACCGCTACCATCTTTTCTCACAGTCGCATGGGGACCGTTGTAAGTAGTTCTAAACCATTTTACATCAAGAATGAAAATAGTAAATCGTCTGAAATCAATTTCATAGATGTCGCGTATGGTTCCACAATAATCCAACTGTGAGGAGAGAAGATTGGTATCCAAAGCACTTGCTCGGCTATCTTGTGTGAAGTTAGCCATGACTCCACAATCATACGTGACTCTCTTTGAATCGATGCGTTCTACGCGAAAATGTCGTCCATATGACCATAATGCATTGTACTTTTTGTACTGTAAAAGAGCATCATTAAAACAATGAAGATGCACCTATTTTATAGCATATATTGCCACAAATAATTACTTAATTACATCAAGAGATAAGAAACTTACATGCAGCATACATCCAGATGATAACTCCCGCTCGCGCTCGTTTATTGTCTCTCCATCACGTTCGGCTTTACGTATAGCTAGTTGTAGCCAATCAAGTGACATGTGAGTAGGGAGAAGAGCCAGATCTCGTGGATATGGTTGTGATCGCCTGTACATTACTCTGAATCTCGTCCTTGCATTTATTCTTTCTGCTTTGGCCACTTCATATCTCTCAATCCACTTCTGCATCTCAGGGCTATTGAGGATACAAAACTTATTGAATTTCTCCATTTGCTCTTCGCTCATCTTTCTTTCAATCCCTTTTCCTTGGGGGACCTCGCCAATGATGCGATCATCATCCTTGTTGTGCCAAGCTTGCGGCATATCAGGATCCGTGGATGCAAGAAACTCTATGATATATACTAATGACTCTTGCACAAGCCATCCCTCTGCCATGCTTGCTTCTGGTCTTGCTCTTTGTCTTACAAACACCTTTAAAGTTTTCATAAACCGCTCGAGAAAAAACATCCATCGATTATGAACGGTACCTGCTATAGCCACCTCATCAATTATGTGTACAAGCAAGTGGACTTGAGTTGTCATAATGCTTGAGGGAAAGTGCTTCTCAAGCAAGCATACGGCTTCGATGGATTCCACCCTAGCCTTCTCGATGCTCGATATAGAGATCTCTTTTTGAGATATCCACCTATTTCACATGTCCATGCATATGTAAGATATTTGAGATATCCACCTATTTCACATGTCCATGAAGAAAATACATAATGCGAATTGATAGTAAGCATGCCTCACAATACCACAGATCTTGAATATAGCATTTCTAACATCTTCTTACAAGCACCCTTTTATTGTAATTGGAAGGATGAACTATCAAAGCAACAATGAAATCATGTCAACAATATAACATAATAATAATTACGCTAATGCATCACTATTATCGGTACACTAATTCTACTTAGAATACCTGTAAGACCTTGTGCCAATCATGGGACTTGAGGCCACTAAGCTTATTGTCCTTTGAAAATGCTCCTCGCATGTACCCTGTCGGTGTTTGAAAAGAGGCAATGTCTGCCTTGATCGCTGCCTCCTCCCTCGTAGAGAGGATCCACGTTGCTTTCGGGAGGACAACTTTTCTTGAAGCATGCACTTGGGGCCACAAACGAGACATCCTATTCATAGCACGCAAGTCTTCTCGCACTCCTCTCGAGTCCTTGGAACCAACCAAGTGTGCCCAAATGGTAGCCCCCACATTCTTAAAGATATGCATGGGATCCAAGAGATGATTGATTTGTAACTGACCCCAATAAGGAAGCTCGTGAAAGATCGATAGCCTCTTCATACCAGGAGGAGGTTCCTCTCCATTCTCCCTCCAAGCTTGAATCCAATCACTTGCTTTCAAATATGATGGTGGTGGATCAAGCTGACCTCCACGTGCGAGATGGTCGAGCGGAAGGTATCGAGCATGACCTTCATAAACATTTTTCCTCATGTGTTTGGAGTAGCGTGCAAGCAATTTCAGAGCAGGTCCACAAACAGGACAAGCATGGTACCCACTTGTAACAAGTCCTGCACACGTGCATGAATATGTTAGTACAAGACATGCGTGCAAAAGAGAGTAAAAAAAGCATAATCCCTCATTGTACATGTAAAGACATAACCACGTACCTGCGCACTCTCCATATCCTGGGTAGTCATGCATGGTCCACATCAAGATACCCCTGACTAAAATATCATTGGTATGCCTAGGAGCTCTGGAAATATCAAAGACCTGCACTCCTCTCCATAATATCTGTAACTCCTCTATCAAAGGTGCCATGTACACGTCCATGTTTTTTGCCTTGTACTTTCCTGGCACAAGTAGTGCAAGCATGAGGTGTCCCTTTTTTATTGTTAGCCATGGTGGGATATTGTAATTCACCACGACTATGGGCCATGTCGACCAAGATGTCGAGCGTAACCCGAAAGGATTCACGCCGTCCATGGCTAGCCCAAGATGTAAGTTGCGTGGCTCTCTCGCAAAGTCCGGCCACTGATTATCTATGTTCTTCCAAGCTGCACAATCTGCGGGAATCCTCAATGTGTGATCAGTGGACCGATGAGATGCATGCCATGTCATCAACTCCGCTATGGATTTGCATCGAAACATGTGTTGTATTCTTGCAATGATGGGAAAGTGTCTTAAGACCTTTACCGGTATCCTCTCACCCTGCAAGTCATCTCTATATCGTTGTTCCCCACACTTTGGACAACTAGCCAAATCTCCATGCTCACGACGAAAGAGAATACAATCATTACGGCAAGCATGGATGGTATCATAATCCATACCCACCATTGTTAGCATCTTTTTCGCTTCATCTCTTGATGCGGGCATGGTATTTGGTGCAGGCAACATCTTTTGGAGAAACCTATGACAAAGACACTATCCAAATGATGATTCTCAAAACAAACAATATCGAAATAATGAGTCAATCAAATTAATGCAAGGGCTAACCTCATTAAGGCCGAGACACTTGTATCCGACCACCCATACTGTACTTGTAGATTCAAGATTGAGAGACAAGCATGTAGTTTAGACATCCTGGCACCCTCGTACAATTGTGTTGATTGCAACTCTCGCATTTTCACCTCAGACTCTGACATCACGTGTGCGTGGGATGTAGTGCCCCTAAAAATGGAATCCATCATGTCGACCATACCCTCATCGTCATCCGGGAGACTATAGTCTTGTTGAAAGTGAGAAGGTATATGTGTACCCTCGTCACCCTCGTCATCCTGTCATAAGCTCATTCGTGTAAATAGAAGATCTTCTAATTCCGGGTATACAATAAGATTGCGAACTTAAATAGCTTTGACTTACCGATGATCCATCAACATGTGCAACACCAACGGGGGGTACTGGCTCCGGCTCCTCCCCATACATCCGCAAGTGGCGCATGATAATACGACGTTGATGTCATACTTCTCGCTTGCAATGAGTGCAATGACAATATAACCTCTCCGTAAGCCACTTCGTGCTCCCAGGCGTTGGCGCATCATCGGATGAGCTTCCACTCGTCCCTTCCATCTACACTTGTAAAACCAAAACATAAGCATGAAGAGGAGATGTACACAATTATGAGCATAGCATGTTTAATTTGAGCTTCTCTTGAGGCTATATAAAAATAATGACATTGCTATATAGTAAGGATTGGAACAAAAAATCCTATATAGTAAGGCTATGTAGTAAGAGGAGATATTGACAATTATAGGCATAGCATGTTTGAGCTTCACAAGAGGCCACACCAAAAAATAAACAGTAAGCATCGCTATATAGCGACGCTCTGTTCCGTCGCTATATAGCGACGTTTTTAATTTAAAACGTCGCTATATAGCGACGCTTTAAATTAAAATCGTCGCTATATAGCGACGAATAAATAGCGACGCTGTGGGTTAAAACCCGAAACGCTGAAACGCGTGGCGTTTTGCTCAAAGCTTTCCTAATCTCTCAAGTAAGCAACCCAAAATCTCCTCCCACCTATTTTCACTGACCTCCCATCTATTCCAAGCAACCTCCTACTCTATTTCCCACTCCTCACCCTTCTCCTATCTCTTGTACACCCTCTCTCTCCTTTTTCCCTCTTTGGTTTCCAGAAAGAAAGTTCTTCAAAAGGTGAGTTTCTTTCAACAATGTAGGTTGTTTGTTTGTTAGCTTTGGTTTTGTGAGTGTTTTTACTTGTATTGCTAAAGTTTTAAACTAGTTTTCATGCTTGATTAGAAAGGATTCAAACAAAAAACGAAATTTCAAGAAAGAAAGAAAGAAACTCACCTCTTCTTCCTGTATTTCTCTTCCTTCTCTTCCTTCTCTTCCTTCTCTTCTCCTCAATCTCCTCCTTTCCTCGTCTCCTCAATCTTCTCTTTCCTTATCTCCTTTCAAAAAGTTGCTTTTGTGATCTCCTCTTTCCACTAACATCTTATTTGAAAAAATGGGTTGTTTTCTCTCTTTTGTAGGGCCAGTCCACTACACCGAGCGGGACATACTCTCTCTTTTGTGGGCCCAGTCCACTACACCGAGCGGGACATACTTTTACAGGTAAGTGCTTTCTCTTCTTTCCATTTAAGCTTTTTGTTATTTGCATTGGCCTGCAGCTAGCGCCTTAAGCGCTAGCTGCAGTGATGGGCGTAGGAACCCTCTCTTCCCCCTTCTCTTTTTCTCATTTTTCCCCCTTCTCTTTTTTCCCTCTTCTCTTATTCTCTCTTTCCCCCTTCTCTCTTTCCCCCTCTCTCTTTTCCCTTCTCTCTTTCCTTTCCCCCTTATTCTCTATTTCCTTTCCCTCTTATTCTCTTATGCTTATGCTTCTCTCATTCCCCCTTCTCTATTTCCCCCTTCTCTCATTCGCATAAGCTCTTTTTCTGCATGAGCATAAGCTCCTTCTCTCTTTCCGCATGAGCATAAGCATGAGCTTATGCTTATGCTTATGCTTATGCTTAAGCATAAGCATGAGCATAAACTCATGCTTATGCTCATGCATGAGCATGAGCTTATGCGTAAGTTTCCGCATAAGCTTATGTGGAAATAGAGAATGAGAGAAGCTTATGCTTCTCTCATTCTCTTTTTCCGCATAAGCTCCTTCTCTCTTTCCGCATAAGCTCATATGCTTTTTCCGCATGAGCATAAGCATGAGCTTATGCTTATGCTTATGCATAAGCATAAGCATAAGCTCATGCTTATGCTCATGCATGAGCATGAGCTTATGCGCAAGTTTTCGCATAAGCTCCTTCTCTTTTTCCACATGAGCATAAGCATGAGCTTATGCTTATGCTTATGCTTAAGCATAAGCATAAGCATAAGCTCATGCTTATGCTCATGCATGAGCATGAGCTTATGCGCAAGTTTCCGCATAAGCTTATGCGGAAATAGAGAATGAGAGCTTATGCGCAAGTTTCCGCTTAAGCTTATGCGCAAGTTTCCGCATAAGCTTATGCGCAAGTTTCCGCATAAGCTTCTCTTTTTCCGCATAAGCTCCTTCTCTCTTTCCGCATAAGCTCCTTCTCTCTTTCCGCATGAGCTCCTTCTCTCTTTCCGCATGAGCATAAGCATGAGCTTATGCTTATGCTTATGCTTATTCTTAAGCATAAGCATAAGCATAAACTCATGCTTGTGCTCATGCATGAGCATGAGCTTATGCGTAAGTTTCCGCATAAGCTTCTTCTCTCTTTCCGCATAAGCTCATGCGCTTTTTCCGCATGAGCATAAGCATGAGCTTATGCTTATGCATAAGCATAAGCATAAGCTCATGCTTATGCTCATGCATGAGCATGAGCTTATGCGCAAGTTTCCGCATAAGCTTATGCGAAAATAGAGAATGAGAGAAGCTTATGCTTCTCTCATTCTCTTTTTCCGCATAAGCTCCTTCTCTCTTTCCGCATAAGCTCATGCGCTTTTTCCGCATGAGCATAAGCATGAGCTTATGCTTATGCTTATGCATAAGCATAAGCATAAGCTCATGCTTATGCTCATGCATGAGCATGAGCTTATGCGCAAGTTTCCGCATAAGCTTATGCGGAAATAGAGAATGAGAGAAGCTTATGCTTCTCTCATTCTTTTTTTCCGCATAAGCTCCTTCTCTCTTTCCGCATAAGCTCCTTCTCTATTTACGCATCCGCATAAGCATGAGCTTATGCTTATGCTTATGCATAAGCATAAGCATAAGCTCATGCTTATGCTCATGCATGAGCATGAGCTTATGCGTAAGTTTCCGCATAAGCTCCTTCTCTATTTCCGCATGAGCATAAGCTCCTTCTCTCTTTCCGCATGAGCTCCTTCTCTCTTTCCGCATAAGCTCCTTCTCTCTTTTCGCATAAGCTCCTTCTCTATTTCCGCATGAGCATAAGCATGAGCTTATGCTTATGCTTATGCGCAAGTTTCCGCATAAGCTCTTTCTCCATATCCGCATGAGCATAAGCATGAGCTTATGCTTATGCTTATGCTTAAGCTTAAGCATAAGCATATGCTTATGCGCAAGTTTCCGCATAAGCTCCTTCTCCATATCCGCATGAGCATAAGCATGAGCTTATGCTTATGCTTATGCTTATGCTTAAGCATAAGCATAAGCATAAGCTCATGCTTATGCTCACGCATGAGCATGAGCTTATGCGTAAGTTTCCGCTTATGCGTGAGCATATGCGGAAATAGAGAATGAGAGAAGCTTATGCTTCTCTCATTCTCTATTTTCGCATATGCCGAAACATGAGCATAAGCTTATGCTCACCCATGAGCATAAGCATAAGCTCATGCAGAAAAAGAGAAGGAGCTTATGCGGAAATAGAGAATGAGTTTCCGCATAAGCTCTTTCTCTTTTTCCGCATAAGCTCATTCTCTTTCTCTTTTGCGTGAGCATATGCGGAAATAGAGAATGAGAGAAGCTTATGCTTCTCTCCTTCTCTATTTCCGCATATGCGGAAACACGAGCATAAGCTCATGCTCACCCATGAGCATAAGCATAAGCTCATGCGGAAAAAGAGAAGGAGCTTATGCGGAAATAGTTCATGAGTTTCCGCATAAGCTCTTTCTCTTTTTCCGCATAAGCTCTTTCTCTTTCTCTTTTGCATGAGCATATGCGGAAACATGAGCATAAGCTCATGCTCACCCATGAGCATAAGCATAAGCTCATGTGGAAAAAGAGAAGGAGCTTATGCGGAAATAGTTCATGAGTTTCCGCATAAGCTCTTTCTCTTTTTCCGCATAAGCTCTTTCTCTTTCTCTTTTGCGTGAGCATATGCGGAAATAGAGAATGAGAGAAGCTTATGCTTCTCTCCGTCTCTATTTCCGCATATGCGGAAACATGAGCATAAGCTCATGCTCACCCATGAGCATAAGCATAAGCTCATGCGGAAAAAGAGAAGGAGCTTATGCAGAAAAAGAGAAGGAGAGAAGCATACGTCTCTATTTCCGCATATGCGGAAACATGAGCATAAGCTCATGCTCACCCATGAGCATAAGCATAAGCTCATGCGGAAAAAGAGAAGGAGCTTATGCGGAAATAGAGAATGAGAGAAGCTTATGCTTCTCTCCTTCTCTTTTTCTGCATAAGCTCCTTCTCTTTTTCCGCATGAGCATAAGCATGCGGAAACTCATTCTCTATTTTATGCATAAGCTCCTTCTCTATTTCCGATGCCTATGCTTAAGCATAAGCTCATGCTTATGCTCATGCATGTGCATGAGCTTATGCTTAAGTTTCCGCATAAGCTCATGCTTATGCGTGAGCTTATGCGGAAATAGAGAATGAGAGAAGCATAAGCTCATTCTCTATTTCTGCATAAGCTCATTCTCTATTTCCCACTCTATTTTCCCCTTCTCTCATTTCCCCCTTCTCTCCTTCTCTATTTTCCCTCATCTCTTTCCCCTTCTCTATTTCCCCCTTCTCTCATTCTCTATTTCCTCATTCTCATTCTTTTCTTTCCTTTACATCTTCTTTCCCTCTTATCTTTCCCTCTTCTTTCCCTCTTATCTTTCCCTCTTCTTTCCCTCTTTCCTTTCCCTCTTCTTTCCTTTCCCTCTTCTTTCTTCTTGCCTATGCCTATGCCTATGAGAATGCTCATGTTTGTTTTTTGTTTTCTGTTTTCGTGTTTGTGTCTATGTTAGACATGGGATCACGTCGCTCATCGGACGAGTACGGACAGCCTCGCAGGAGGAGAGCTCATGATCTATATGCTCCAGAGGACTTTGATTCCTCTCAGGCGACTACCCCGAGGACTACCCCTCGGTCCTAGCACTATGACTACCCCTAGTCCGACCCCTCTTCCACGTAGCACTGCGACTACCCCTCAGGGGACTCCTTTGCTAGCCGTACATGGCTTTGTTGGGACTCCCGACGAGTTTGTAGCGCAGATGAGCGATGAGGAGGCAGCGAGATTCTTCTCTCTGCTCTCTCAGAGGACCTCCGCAATTCCTTCCCCTACACCGACGGGTGGACGTACTGGCCAGCCATCCCCTCGCGCCCCTTCGACTCGGGATCATCACCTTCGCATGCCTCCCGCAAGGGAAGGAAGAGTAGGATGGGCGGCTCATGTTGTGCTGACTCAGGAGATGTAGACGAGTCAGCACACTCACGCTCCTTTAGGTCTCCACTTGGTCCGGAGACACAGTATCAATCAGGTCCCTTTCCCTCTCGTACTCCCACAGCTACTCCTCGATCCGGAAGCGGTCGCGCAGCTTCCACTCCTTCAGACTCTGCTACCGTCAGTCCCCCTTACTCATCAGGGGATCTCTCCTATCAAATCACATCTGCCGGAGAGATCATAGAAGACAAAAAGGGCAAAGCAGTGATGGCTCGGTTGATGAGTCATCACTTCAAGAGCGGCATAAATATCGATTGGCGGTATCAAGATGCCCAAAAGAAGCAGGCGGTGATCGATGAGTTAAAACAAAGATATCCTAATCCGCCAAATGTGGAGTTTAATAACAATTATATGCTCGAGTGCATGGGTTGGGTCCTAAAGCATCGCAGATCAACCATGCGTACTTCCATTACAAAGGGGTTGGCTAAACCCAGCTGGGCAGACAAAGCTGATTGGAAGTACTTCAAGAAGCAACATAGGGACCATCCCGAAATGTTCGAGGGTCAGAGGAGGGCTGCAAAGAGACGGCTGGACGTCGTAGGTACTTCGCACTTTGGTGCAGGCGGACGGTATGCGTTCGAGGCAACCGTAGTAAGTTTACTTCTTTCCATTTAATGTATTGTTCTATTTGTTTTACTTACATATTACATGCACTTTAGCTAACTCTAACTCTTGTAAATTGGATCCACAGCAAGCTGTGATGGGTCGTCTTCCTACGGATGCAGAGACGCGGTGCGCATTTCGGATAGGAACCAAGCCGTGGTTCATTGAGCAAGAGGCAATGGGAGCGACAGTCAATTGGGCTGAGGTGGCTGCTCGCACGGTATAAGTTTACTCCTACTTGTAATCTCACTTTTTAATTTAAGTTCCAATCTAATTTTCGATTTATATGGTTCACTCTTAGGGTCAAAGCTCAAGCGTCCCATCATCAGAGACGAGCGATCAACAGGGGCAAGGATCGGACGCAGGTGCCGAGGACGAGGGAGAAGACGCAGGTGTCGGGGACGAGGGAGAGGATGCAGGTGCCGAGGACCAGGGAACAGCCCAACAAGACGATTCGGATTCGGATTCGGATTAGTAGTGGTAGTAGCATTTTGTATATCCGCTCGTTAGAGCAATTTTGTATCGCCCTTTCACAGGGTAATTTTGTTACAAACACAGTTGTATATGTATATGCATTTCTTCCTCATCGTTCACAAGAACAATTTTGTTTCACCCTGCAAGCAAGGGAAATTTTGTTATAAAAAACTTTCTTTTGTAATTACAAAAAAAAAAAAAGGATTAGTGGGGCTAAACAGGGCCAAAAGGAAGCCCTATTTAGCCCCACTAACCCTTTTTTTTTACTTCTGTTAATCGTCGCTATATAGCGACGTTTACCAGTGTCGCTATATAGCGACGATTAACAGAGTCACTATATAGCGACATTTTTATCGTCGCTATATAGCGACGTTTGCATCGTTGCTATATAGCGACGATTAACAGCGTCGCTATATAGCGATGGTTTATAGCGACGCTCCTTTTCCGACGATTTTAACGACGTTTATAGCGACCTTTGCGCCCGTGAAAAAAAAAAAATTTTAATGTAAAAAGCGTCGGTATTTCCGTCGGAAAATGGCCTATGCCTTGTAGTGTGTTAGCGGGCAATCTTTATTTCTAGCCAATATAGCACACAATAGTTACAAACCCTTACCGGCTCATGCCAAGTGGTGGAGGAGTCATGGAATAGTCCCAAATTCTCATCCAATCTCCCGTAGTGAGTGATTGTGGGAGGACTTCATTCCAAGGAGCAACATATCTAGGATGATCAGGTGGGAGAAATCGATGGTAATTCTCATAGATGACCTTATTCAATGCGTCTGCCCATGAGGCAACTAGCGAAGGACCATAAACAGGACATGCATGGTAACCCGATGTAGTGAGACCTGAACAATAGATGCAATTGAGAGTTGAAGGTGGGTTTAGGGTGCCACATCCTTTGCCTATTCATAATTAGAAGTGCAATGCTCACCTCAACACTCACCATAGCCTGGGAAGTCATGCATCATCCACATCAAGACTGCTTTATAGTTGAAGTCTCGTGACGAGGAAGGCCGGCTCACATCATGCACCTCGATACCTCTCCAAAGTATCTCTAGCTCATCAATCAAAGGCTCCAAATAAACATCATGATTTTTGACTTTATGTTTCCCTGGAATTAGAAGGGACAGCATAGCATGTCCTTTCTTAATATCCATAGAGGGTGGAAGATTATAATTCACCAATATCACTGGTTGGCCATACACTGTAAGGGGTGCTTTTGAGACCAAATGGGTTCACACCGTCCATACCCAATTCAAGTCTCAAGCTCCTAGGTTCTTCCTTGAAGCTTGGCCATGTGTCTTCAATATGCTTCCACGGAGGAGAGTCTGCGGGAGTTCTCCACTTGCCATCGGTTGATCGATGGGAGGAATGCCATGACATGAGCTCTACAGTGGATTTGCACTTGAACATATGTTGGATGTGAGGGATTATGGGAAAATGTTGCAGAACCTTACGAGGCACGTCCAAAGGTTTGAGATCTGCTCTATATCTTGCCTCTCCACAAGTAGGGAACTCTATTGCATCCTTATGTAGTCCAGGAAACAAAACGGAATCATTGACGCATGCATGGATGCGCTTGTAATCTAATCCTCCAAGAGAGGTCACATGCCTTACCATATCTCTTGAGGTCGGTAATTTATTCTCCCTTGGAAGCATTTTACACAATTGGCTACACGTGAAGACCATATATGAGGAAAAGCATTCGAGTAATTGACCCACTACCATAATTCACCATGTTTGCAAAATAGACTTTAAAGCTTACTTGAGTAATGCATTCAAACTTGCATTGCTCCATCCATAGATGGTTTGCAAGTTTAGTAACTCAAGGGAGGCATGTAGAACAAAGAATGTGCACCCCTCAAACAGTGGAGTCGATGCTAGGGTAAAAAGATCGTCCTGCTTCATGCTATCACCCCTCCCTTCGGATTGATGGACATATAAATCTTGCACTATATCATCAAACACCTCCTCCTCCATGCCTTCATGAGGTAATGGCGGAGGGCTACTATCACCATCACTCCATGCATCTGTAACGGTCCCTCCTGAAGATCCCACCTCATATCACCGATGCTTCGTCTCCTCACGGCGAGCATAGGGCAACATATGCGGGTGTGGCACTGCATCGTGTATCAAATTAAAACGGGATCATAACTCAAACATATGCACACCCATAGGTATCTCAATCAACCTTAACTCTTTAACACTTACCATGTTTATGGTCGCATCCCATTCTCCATACTTTGAGATGTGATTGAGTGTAATCCTGCATGCATGATACATGTTTCCTCCACATTGATCACACATACATTCGATTTTTTGCTCCAACCACATTTCGCAATGGTGGATATGGAAGGATTCATCCTCACTGGAGCTAGTTGTTGAAGATGAAGACATCCTACAAACAAACCACCCAAAAATATTTGCTTTTCTTCAAATATTTAATTTTAAAACTCTGTGCTGCGTCTAAAGGCACGTCTAAAACCGCATCTGTCTGTTCTGTGGTACGCGTCTATAGGTGCATCTAAAACCGCGTCTGCTTTGTGTATTTAGATGCAGAATTACATGCGCTTATAGATGCGCTTTTACGGTTGATCTTCTTTGGAAGTTGCTCTCTTTGGATTTGTCCTTTGTCGTATCCAAGAAATGAATGATTTTGGTATCAGTATTATGCTTTTATGTCGGACGCATGTCCTTTTTCACTTTTTAGAATAGTCCGTCTGTTAGAGCGCGTCTATAGACGCGTCTCAAAGCGCATCTAAAACAGTGTCTACAGGTGCGTCGATGTCTAACCTATTTACAGACACAGACAACCGCGACTATAGATGCACTGTTATACGCGAAAATAGACGCATCTATAGATGCGCTCTGACAGTTTTAGACGCTTCCCTTCCCTTCTCTTCTCTTCCCTTCCCTTTTCTCTCTCTTTTTCTCTTCTTTTTCTCTTCTCAGCTTTTCTTTTTTCCAGTTGATCATGTGGCCAGGAAGCTCTTCAGGCTCAGCTGATCTTCGGGAGTCTATTTTTAGGGAGTTATATAACCTTTTAGGGCACCCTACCAGTCCTGCGGAGTTATACGGCTACATGATGGGTACTCTAAACACTCCCCAGGAGTCGGCACTACAGACTCCAAACCACCCCAATCCCACACCAGATGAGATTACCCCAGTGGAGTCAGCATAGCCTAGCTAGCTACACAACCGAGGCCCTTCACCCATGCCGTCTTATGCCCCTTCCCCCATGCCATCTTATGCCCCTTCCCCATGCCATCAGGAGGTCCTTCTGTCTCGCAAAGCTGTCGGCGTACTCCTGTGCAGTCGAGACTCGGTTCTCTAGCTACAAGTGGTCCACGTAGTCTCGTGCAGTCTCCAGCTACGAGTGGCCAACGTACTAGCTCGACACGACACGGCAGCAGGTGTAGTAGCAGGGAGAGCGGTGGGGGAAGCATGGCACAGTGCTTTGGGAGGGGTGGTGGTGGGGACGATGATGATTCAGATGATTTAGACGTGTCTTTGGGTGATGGTACGATCTTCTATGACATCACTCAAATAGAAGGCATCTTGATGGATGCACAAGGGAAGGACATCATGGCCTTCATGCGCTCTGTAATTGCTAACAATTACAAAGATTGCTTTATCCACTACAAAAACCAGCCAAAGAGGTTAGCTGATGAGACCTCGCTGCTGTTCGCTCTAGGTATCCTAACCCCTCCAATCGTCAGTTCACAGATAAATGGGCCGTCAAAGATTGTTACGATACTTGGCAATAAAAGATCTTCGCTTAAGAGGCAGGCACTAGTGGAGCTTGCCAAGCTCGAGGAAGGTCAACCATCAAGGGGCCTACCCCAGCCTGCTCACAAGCGTGAGTGAGAAAGCAATGAAGTCAGCGAGGGAGGACCCCAGTCTGTAGCACGTGGAGGCACGAAGGATCCAAATGGAGCAATATGGAAGCGTGCATTTTGGAGCAGGGTGTGTTGAATCATGGGAGGCCCAATTTGTAAGTATCGATCTCAAATTAAATTGCTTATTTAGTTTATTAGGAGGTTGTTTCTTTGTACTAACCCCTCCGCAAATTATGTCATCTTGCAACTTGATATCGTGGGCAGATACCGTACTCCTGTCGAGATAGCCTACCACTGCCACCATCATAGGGGAGATGCATGGAAGCACTTCTATCATGACGGGTTGATTACTGAGGAGCAGTATATCTAGGCTACTGGAGCAGCCCCCGAGGTATTTGAAAGTAATTAAATAATGTCAATATTATAAGTAAAGATTTGATTTTTCATACATTGATATATGTTGTCCCTTGTTTACAGGCCCCTGCACAAGAAGATGAGGAAGAAAACGAGGAAGGAGGCAGAGAAGGGAGCACAGAAGGGAGCGTGGAATGGAGCGAGGATGTGGAGAACCTAGATTAGTCGTAGAAGTAGTGTTAGCTACTCTTTTTTGTACTTAAAGCCACTGGCTTGGCTTCGCGCCTCTTATATATACACTCCTCTTATTTTTTGTACTTGAAGCCACATGACGTGGCTTAGCTTCGTGCTATATGTACATACAAGCACTTTTTGAGCTTTTAATTTTCTTGTGCAACGTTCTATCAAGTAATGTCTTGTGAACTAAACGTTTTGGCATTGTAATGTTTTATTTGGAATTGTAATTGTCCACTATAGACGTGCTTGCAAGAGTGCTAATTAAAATGCAGTTGGCTATAAGAATTGAAGTACATAATGTGGAAATGGGATTCCTGTAACTACATAGCATACAAAACATACACAACATTCTGTAAATTTAAAAAATATTATGTAGCGCGTCTATAAATGCGTTTGTCTGTTCGGGTAGCATCTATTTGTGCGTCTATAAGACTATCTATAAATGTGTCTATACATGTGTTTAATGATGCGTTTGTCTATTTTTTAAATTTTTTAGCAGAGCGTCTATTTATGCATCTATATGCACGTCTATACGCACGTCTATCTGCTATATAGATGCGCCGTTAGATGCGGGTCTCTGGACGTGCAAGTAGATGTACAAATAGATGCACTCGTAAGTTTTTTTTTTAGTTCAGTAAACGTGTCTGTGTGCGCGTCTGTGGATGCTTTGTCTTATTGTGATGGCCATGGAGGTGATGATGACCGTGAACGAGAGAGGAGGATGATCATGAGATAGGAGATACAGATATTGAGGCCATTACCCATGAGGATGAGCCTACCATTGGTGATGCTGATTTCGATGAGCACATGAGTAGCACAAGTAGCAGTGGGTTGAATGTATTTGTAGATCTAAACACTTGTTTGGATTTTGAAGTTTATAGTTTGGCAAGGGTTGATCTCATTGAGGATGAGATTGAACCATAGTCCATCATTGATATTGGCAAAACTATATTATATATTGTCTCATTCTCCTCACCTCACTTAATTCTCGTATATGTAGGCTTGCAAAAAAGCATTGATGTTTTTGTTAAAATTATGTGCTTTGGTAATCATGGGCAATGTTTGGAAAGCAGTGATGTCCACCAAAATCTCACTTTCTATATTCTCTGTTTTGCATCTAAATATGCGTCTAATTCTCAGTGTAAACGCGCTAATAGATGCACTAATACACGCATAAATAGATGCACTGATAGACGCAGTGTTAGACGGGCCCGCATTTTCTCAATGTAGACATGTTAATAGACATGTCAATACACGCGCAAATAGACGAGCTGTTAGACGTGCTATTAGACACGTTCGTAATTTCTCTATTCAAGCAATGCTTATAGACGCGCCCGCTATTTTGCGTGTTTATCAAGTGCATTTATAGTTGCTTTATGTTGTTGTGATATTTCATATGCCAATTTTCTCATTAATATAGAAGGATAATTTAACCTTAAACTTCATGTGGGATGCCCTCAATATTTTAATTAGTCAAATGATTTAAAATTCAACGCATATGCATTATTATTTTAGGTGGTTTTGTAAAACATTTTTTGTAACTTTTTTTATTGCTAGTGGTAAAAGAGACCATTGGATGTATTCATTCACATGGATAGCCAAATATACGATAGTATAAACATTGGTAGTAGACAGTGTAAAATTTACTATCATTTATTTTACTGGCACAAAATGACATTAGGTGTTGGCTTAAAGAATTGATGGCATTATTAATAGGAATCTCCAACTACACTTTTCTGATAGTTGACTAAATTATGTGCACTCCATCATTTGTAGCCAAAAGAGTTCTAATTATGGGCAAACCATAGCAAGGAAATGTTTGAAATGTGCCCATGGGTAGTACTTAATATGACAATACGTGTGATGCATCATTATGTTATGCTATATATGCTTCCTGGGATGCACTTGGAAATATGTATCCATACGACATGGGTTCAATATAAGGGTCCTTTAATCTAATACATACATACTAAATACATACGTGTGTGTGTGATGAATCTATAGGTGTTTTTAATTCATATTAATGATAAAACATAAAAGGAATGTAGGACCTATGAGATACGTTGTATGCAAGTTTTTCTAGTACTGCACCCTGAGGGTATGCGCATGTACACAAATAAACTCAAAGAATAAGTCCTATAAAGTTGCAAAGCATTAGAAAAGTACTAGATAAAACAAAAGAGAAAACTATTTGTACTTCTATGAATTTTGGTTATAAATAGAGACATGGTGGAGAAGCCATTTAATTTTGCAAGTTTTCTTTTGGTGAAACTCCTTAAACATATGCAACAACTAGAATCCAAAACAAACTCAAAAATAAAATCATTTATAAGGGAAGTGGAAAGAAGAGGCAAAAAGGAGATAGGGGACTAGAGGCCTCTTCTTTTCAAGCCATATTGCTATCCACATAACTGGTGGGAGGTGAGGATACAAAGTTCCCTGATTCCAAAGCATTAATACAATATGCATAGTTATAATATAGGTGAACATTTATTTTCTTTTTTATTACATATAGGAGCTTTGAGTAAAGAGCCTTTCTAGAATGAAGTTGTAGCTGTTGAATGACAATGACTCCTTTATTTAAGAGTTTCCAATTATAATTTGAGAAAGCAATGATGCGATTGTTTGAATTAGGAGTCATAGAGATGAAATAAATGATGCTATTACAATCACCGAATACGGAATGAAGGGAAAGGTTCACCTGATAAGCAATGGGGAAGAAACATAAAATGCATCTCCATGCACCTTGAGCAATACGACATGGAGTGTAATGCTCATCGCACATGGAAATACACTCCGGTTTAACTAAGAGAAAGATTTAGATGATACAAAGTTACACGCATCAACAACAATACAAGATATGTAAGGGTATTGGAACACTCCTCATTAAGCAACTTGTGCTACAATGAACGTGATTTAGTACATGCTTGAGTGTCAAAGACGAACTAGGTGTACTTATGAGCTTTTGGGAAGTGAGCACACTCTTTTATTTTTCAAAAAGATTGAACATTGATTTGAGCGCATTTCCCTTCTCCAAAGGTGTATGTGACTTTTTTTTTGGACCTAAGCTGTCCTCCAATTATCATTCCTTACGCAATTAGAATTTAGAGTTTTATCTCTCTTTTAAATCCATTTAAAAGTACTAATCAAATTGCAAGATTCACGTTTGCGTGATGATCCCATGGAGAAAAGATTGACGTTACACAACCTGATCCCCGGGGACCAGCGAGAATGCATGTTTTTCCACCGACCTTGTGTGACAGCTAGAAGAAGATATTATGAAGGTAGTGCTTGCATCCGCGTAGCCTGTAGCCCATTCTTCGGTCCTCTCAAGTCTTGATTTTGGTTACCGCTTAGTAGCTACGTTCAAGGTAGCCTAAGCAAATAAGAGAAACAATACAAAAAGTAGGAAGAAGTCATGTTAAGAAGCGAACAAGCGCAATGGAGTCTGCTATTACTTGATCTCTCAATCAGGCGGCCTCACAGCAAGCCCAAATTTGGAGAGTTTCGGAAACAACGGACAAGATAGTACAAGACAAAAATCACAGAGAGAGACACGAGGAGAAAGAAAGCCACGGCTCAAGGTGATGAATCGCAGTAGACTTTGAACCAATTCCATGAATAGAAACGCAGCAGGTTATAATTACGGCATTCATATGTGAATGAATGTACTGGGAGAAAGAATATGGAATCGCGTTTTGAGTTGCACATGAGACTAAAATAGCAGCGTACAGGCGAGTCTAAAAGGAGGGCAACTACTATATGCAACTCAGACAGGGTGCTGTTGTATGATTTGATACACAGAAGAGACGGAACTTGGGACAACTCTGTTGTACAAGGCTGCTACAGCGGCTTGACGAACAAAACCATGTGAAAGTATGTGCCTGTTCTGATGGTCTGGAGGAGATATCAGATACAGGAGGAGTCAGGAGAGGAGGTGATGAGAGAGTTCAAACGTCACCATCGGATCAAGATGAGAATCGGCCAGCGCTTGAGCGGATCGGCAATGCTTCGTTTCCGCATCGATAATAATAAGTCCACTTCAGTCATGAGTCATGAGTAGTCTGCGCTTTGTTTTTCTGCTTCCCGCCGCGACTCGTGATTCTCAAAACTTGACTCTCAAGAGGGGACTGGTGAGGGTGGCAGATGACGGGAGGAGGTCATTGAATGTGTCGGGGACGGTACGCAACCCCGGCTCCTGCGCTGTCAAACGCATTGGCTTTGGCTCCTCCATGGAGAAGGCGGCACCAATGCAAATGGGCAGGGTCCAGAACCCATAGAGAGCCGTGGGAAATCAGGTGCAGAATCCAGATAAGCTTTTTTGATATTTCAGAAAGGTTCGCGAATCGGAACTTGAGCAGTTTGTAGGCTGTAATCCTGCTGTGACGAGGTTGTCAAGCAATGTCAACTTATATTAAGCCGAGACTCTCGGTGTTCACCTCCGTATGCACAATGCCCCGTCTGTGGTTGGCGAATCATGTTGAAGCGTAAATCGGTGGACAGGTGCACAGAAACTTTGATTGCTGTTGGATTTCAGGGGGCTAGCGTAGCTTGCTGCGATTTTAAAAAGCGCTTGAGTTGATGCTGTTTTGAACGACAGAATGGCACGAGACTGAATTCGTAGGCGATTGAGATCAAGAATGTAGCACCGAAAGTGCAAGGAGTGCTAGAGGGGCTTGAAGAATCAAGCTTGAATGGTCACTTTTGCGCTGGATCGCGCCCAAATGCAGCTGGGAAAGGGGCAGCTACATGCACATGGGAAACCAAGAGAAGGCAAAAGCAGGTGGATAATAAAAAGCTCCAGCCAAATTCACATGATCCACAGGGGCGATGCGGCCTTTGCATTCCTGGTGCGAGCCGCTCAAAGTGTAGTTTTCAACCTTTGTTGACGCGGCTGGTGCCTTCTTTCCTCATAGGCGACACAGCAGTCCGGCCGACAATGAAACCGCCAGGGCCTAGTCGCTATTCTTGCAGCCTTATTTAGCTCGCTGAGGACTCCGTACTAGCCTGTATGGTGGGATGAAAATGCACATCAGTTTCACCACACGCACATGACCAATCACCATGCCCAGCAGTGTCTTGGATTTGGACCTCCGTCGAGCTGCTGCTCTCTCACACCTCTTTTGCTTGGTTGCCTACCTACGCCCTCTCCATGATTTGCTAGCTGGCTTCAAACTCCATCGCCAGGACCTCCACGATCGTCGCGTCGTCGTCATCGCTCTCTCCATTTCCCTTGTTTGGATACAGCTTTTGCTCGCCATGCTTTTTATCGGTCCGTCTACGGCGGCCAAGCACCCGATTATTTTCTCCACCTGAATTGCAAGGCTTTCACTCCCTCCCTTGGATGATAGGCTGAAATTGGGCGACCCGACAATATACGTCCAATACAAGCTATATGCATAGTCACCTACACGCACAGAACTCTCATCAGTCGATTTTACGTACCTATGGAGTATGCAGACAACTAGCCACCCCGTATTTATCCATCTAGGTATACATCCAGTTCCCATGTCCCGAGTCGGCGGCTCCCGACCCGCCTCCTGCTCCTCAGGACGGCGACATGCCCACGATGCGAGACGCCCTCTCTCGTCCGGGCTACTGCGCAGCGATGCCTACCCCGTTGAAGGAGAACATGGCTGGTCAGAGTGAAAACTTCTAACTATCTATCTCTCCGCGTCTCTCTCACTCTAGTTGTAGCCAAAGCGAATGCCAGTTGCTGTCGAACCACCAACGAGTGGTACCGACGACGACAAAGCCAACAGCCACGGTTCCAAGCAACTGACAAAGCCCCATGGCGAAGGGCCAGGTGAGCAGGAAACCGAGTACGAGTACGAAGGGGGGCGATGTGCAGAAGTCTGTGGAGGGAGGGGGGGGAAGGGCAAGTGCAGCACGGGCTACAGTGGACACTGGAGAGCGACAAAGAGAGAGAGAGAGAGAGAGAGATTTTGAAAGCTGGAATGGGCAATTGGAAGTTGTAGTAGTGGATGGTAAAGGAGGCAATGATGAAGAGCAAGGGCGGGAGGAGGCCAAACGGGGCAGGTGTGCGATTTTAGTTAAGTAGATAGGTCACACAGGCGGGCGCGCTGGCCTCGATAGCGACCCCCCGCTCGCTTAGCAAAAAGGCCGCGGGACCACTCCCCCCACTGTCTCTCCGTCCCAGCGGCGTTCGCCTACGTGGCCACTCCCTATTGCTCCCTGTGGTCCCCGCCGCTTGGAGGTGGCATCTTTCGTACGCCTCACGTGGCCCTACGGCCCCGCACGAGCGAGGATATGCACAGGGGCGTGGAGGGAGGTGGAGGAGCCAAAAGTCGGCCACGTAGGAGAAGGCGCCTAGGGTGGGGAGTGGCAAAACGCTTGTTTCCTGGCATGGTGCAGCCAATATATTTAAGTGTTGATTAGATTCTGAAAAGGGATATAATATAATGTCTGATGGTTCCCTCTTCTTCTACTACTGGGACTTGTTTTTCTAGTGTGTGTTGTTGTCGTCGTTCATGGCAGCAACAAGAAGGAATACTGATCTCCAGGGACCAGCTCCTTCTTTGCTCCATTGAACTATAGCCTCCTCATGATTCCTTGCTCAATTCAGCATCTCCTCCATTCCCTTCTAGCTCCTCCATCAACCACCTCCCAGCTTCGTCCTCTCCATCTTGCTCCCATCTCATGTATGCTCTCACCCCCCCCCCCTTGCTCTTCTCACTAGCTTCACCAAACTTTGTTTAGCTCCCTTCGCTTCCCTCACCTCCCTCCTGTCCTCCTCTCTCTTCGCTCCTACTCTTTCTTACAGTTTGCTTACCTAGCGCTTCTTTTTCTTGCCGTTTTCTAATTTTCTCTTGCATGCATCCTGCAAGCTCTACTACTAATTCTTACACCGTTTTTCAAACTCACGTTCGCAGAACGGTACCTCAGTTTCTTACGCTTCGCTCGATCCCCAATCCTGCTTTTTCTCGTTTTCCTACAATCTATTTCGCTTTGTTATGCATCCGACGTTTCTCACGCGGCATTTTTGCTCCTTGTGCTCCCGTTGTTAACGGTTTCCAGATGCTGATTTGCAGATGGGATGAATTCGCTCGCAAACCCAATTGAAGAGCAGGCAGACCCGACCTGGGCATCCGAGAGTTGGGACCCTAGTTCAGTTGCGACCATTTGTTCAGGGGCGCTGGGTGGTCGACACTTTCACCCCAGCAGGCAGGAGTGGGACTGGGGCGATCAGAATCAAATGATCCTAGCTTCTCAGTACTCTGCAGGAGATCAAGATGTCGACTGCAAGCCGAGCCTCCTGCATCTCGACGCTCTAGGAGGCGCTGGACTCCGTCCCTATGAGGGAGTTCTTCCGACGGCTATTCCGGCCATACCCTCTCACAGTTCCTGGGGTCTGCTGAATGCTGCTACCTTGCGTCACAACGGTGGAATGGAAAGCTCTTCCTCGAATTATTTCCCAGTTTCTTCGTCTTCTGTCTATGGAGGCCTAGCCAACTCAGGAGGATGGACCGGATACGGAACCAGTGTAAGCAATTACCTTGGAGAGACGAGAGCCACACTAGAACAGCGGCATTTGCTAGGGTTAGCAAATTTGGATCATCGCAGGATCCACGATATCCTCAAACGCGGCCTCTACAGCAACCCTGATTTCAATACAAGAATAGGGTTAAATCTTGGCGGACGAACGTATTTCTCTGCCGAGGATAGTGCCTTGTCGAGGTTTGGCAAACGTTTCAGGCCCAATTCCCCCGGAGCTCATGTACCTCTTTGTCAAGCGGAAGGCTGCAAGGCAGATCTCAGCTTAGCCAAGCATTACCACCGACGGCATAAGGTTTGCGAATACCATTCCAAGGCAGCTACTGTAATGATTACCGGGCAGACGCAGCGCTTCTGCCAACAATGTAGCAGGTTCTTCATCTCAACCTTAATCTTTGTTCACATCCCGAGGTCAAATGATACAAAATCTTTGCACCCGTCACAAACACAATTGTCTAGGAATTGAGGAGGGGGCCTGCAGAAACAAAAGCTGCAACGCCATTGTATGAAAAATAAGGAGGCCGGGGGCAGCCACTTGGGTTTGTGTTTGCATCGATTTGCCTACGGAAATAGGAATCCTACCGCCAAAGAATTGTTCCAGCTTTTGTTCGACGCGTAATTTCCTCTTTTGGTGCGATACGAGTGATCTAAGTTTTCCAAGGTTGCGAGTAGTGTTCAAGAGGCTCTCTGCGTGCTGCCTTTAAACCTAATCTCACCAGAAAGGTTAAAGGCGCTAGCCTAGCTTTTTGTAAAGTTGGCGTATTACATTTTCAGAAACTTCGCATCTTGATTTGCAACAACCAGGACATAGCTTGCATTCAAATCACTGCTCAAAATCACGTCGTATCAAGGGTATGAAGGTGACGTATTTGGTCTGATGACTGTGTAATCCGTGACTCCGTGATCGATTTTGGTTGTCAACTCCGAATGTCTGTTCGATAGCTTAGCGAGTGAGAATCTGGATTGACGTGGTCTATTGTACCCTGCTTTCTCAGATTCCACGCTCTTTCCGAGTTTGACGAGGGGAAACGAAGTTGCAGAAAGCGGCTGGCAGACCATAATAGGAGAAGGAGAAAGCCGCTACCCAATTCTTGTACGACTACCGCTACTAGCTCCACAGGGGACTCAACGATTAAAGGAAACGATGAAGACGGACATCCAACATCTGTGCCGAATCAGAACCACGGTGAAACTCGAATCCCTCTCAAAGCTGATTCTAACTGGCCATGCAGTGAACGCGGAACCCGAAAGCCGGTTTTCTGTTTTCTAGTGCACATGTTGAATTCCGTTAGTTGCAACGTCCTTGTACAAGTAGCGTTCCCTGGCGTGTCTCCATTCACTAGAGTTATCCGGCTTCAGATACAAGTTCTGTTCACAGAACTAATGGCAATATTCATTATGCGTGAAATGCAAATGGGTTTCCCAAGAAAGGCGTTTGAGAAGAGGAACATCTTCGCAAGTTTACGTGTCGCTCACATTAATGTGTGTGTGGTAATGCAGTTAGTCAAAAGGAAGGGGTTGCTAGTTCTGATCAGGGGCAGTCGCTACTTTCGGCCATGTCTTTGGCACCCTCAGTGACGCTTACGCTACAAAATGGCAAGAAGCAAACGTCACCTTTGACCTCTGAGAACGATGAGAAGGAGGTACACCAATCTTTTCTGCATGGATGCCGTACTGGGCCGAGCCTTTCTTTGTCTACGCTTGGAGGAGGAAACCAGAATCAATCGTCTCCCCAAAATTTCGGAGTAGTCGATCTTTCAGTACCATGGTTGAGAGCTGTGGGTTCAAGTATGAACCTGATTGAAACATCAGTCACTGGTAATAGCAATGCAGCGAAACATAGCAGCAGCATGAATGGAAAGTTCACTGAGCATGGGCGAATTTCGTCTGACAGCGTTCAAAATCTGTTGCCAAAGTGCAGCACGAGAGACCAGATCGGGAAGTCGGAATGGACCTTAGAAGGCGATTCAGAAGGAGGTCATAGGCTGATGGATAAAGTCAGTCTGGCTATGCAAGGGAAGTCTGAGGCCAAAACAGTGTTAAGCCTACTTGAAGGAGTGGCTAAAAACGAAGGTCGCGAGTCTGCTCGTGCTGCTTTGGGTTTCCTACAATCACATCTTCCGTCCAGCATGAGTTTGATTGAGAGCTCGGATGGTGATCTCAACTTGCAAGATTCAAAATTTCAAGGATTGCAGATGTTAAGGCCGTTAAACGAACCGATCTACAACACAGCCGACTATTTTACCAAGGACGATCTTGTTTGAGTTGGTAAGTGCTCCCTTGTTTAACGTCAGTTTGAATGCTGGAAGGACTTGATAAATACCTGGAGATTGCAAATGATTTTGGTACTAACAAAAGTACTTGATGTTACAGAAACTGATATCACATGCACAACTTCTGGGGGGAATTTCATCGTACGTGCAGCTGACCACGTTAATCAGGTTGTGTGCTGTATAACTGAGCTCTTTCATCGGCTGCGAGTCTGTTACCGGACTCAGTTGATTCCTTCACCAGTTTCTTGAGGTGCCTGCCTCTCATCAGGTTCTCTGTATGCTCTCACAAACTTTGGACGGTTAGCAACATGTTGCAGCGCATCTTAAAATGCGCTTGAGGCATGTCTTTTTGAGCAGGTCCTCCGGACTCAATTTTATAGGGGAGTGTAGGAATTGATGTCTGGCTAGTAGCTTCTTTGAGGCTTCAAGTTTTTGCCACCCAACAAAAATCACCGGGTGAGTAGAATAAAGGGGTTTGTCTGTATGATCCGTATTTACATATTTCATAATTCTCTAGTTTGCATTCTGCAAATTCCATCACCGTTGGCATGACAATCGGTGGAACTAGAATTACGAGTAAAATCTGCTCAAAGATCGTCGCACGTTGTACTCATGAAGACAGTACCTGAGCTCATGGCCCATAAGTTATGGTTCCCCAAATCGAAAGATAGATATAAGCTCACTCGAGTCTCGAACAGCCTCTTCATTAATCTATTAAGGAGAGAAAACGGTTCTGACCATTGGAGGAATATGGACCGTTGTAGTAAATATGATCAATGGGCACAATTGGATGCTTTCATACGAGAACAACCCTCCGTGACGTAGTCAGTTCATAGTCTAATTCACAAGGGACTTGTAACTGTTTCACATATAGGGAAAATAGGGAAAACCTCTCAAACTAGGTAAAATTGAGAAACCTCTCAAACTAGGTAAAATTGAGAAATTTCCTAGATAGAAGTATGCATTCTGGTATGTCTATCTAGGCAATCTCATTCTCTACATAAAATGCAACCTCTATCTAGGAAAAGAGGTGGTCATCTCAGAAATTAGATGAGTGTGGTACCTAGGTAATCTAATTCTCTATCTAGGCAATCTCATTCTCTATATAAAATGCAACCTCTATTTAGGAAAAGAGGTGGTCATCTAGGAAGTGTGGTACCTAGGAAATCTAATTCTCTAGATAAAAACTTATACCCCTATCTAGGAAAAGAGGTGGTCACCTAGGAAATTAGAAGATAGAATGTTTAATTCCATTCCTTACATAGGGAAAGTTCTTTCATCAAGAAATTAAAGGGCTATTAGCAAGTTCCATCACATTTACTATATAGGAAAAGCTTCTTGTCAATCTAGGAAAACAAATGGCCACTCAATAAATAACCAAACACAGATTTCTTATAAATAAAAGCTTTTTTTTAATGTCAATATTAAATTTGACATATAAAAGATAACACAAATATAAAAGATGGCTTTCTTATTGGAAAACATCATTGAGGGATTTCCAAAATTTAGGTTGATTGCTTTAGTACACATGAAATGGAGCCAAAATGCATGGACTTAATAAAAGATGACTTACTTGAGGTCAACCTAAGATATAAGGATATTACTATCACCAAGCAGAAATAAGTATTTATGCCAAAATTTACAAGCTTCTCTCTGTGAATGAGATATAGTCATGTGCAAGTATTGAAGCCACATACTGATGTAACAATATTTTGAAAGGATTGAACTGCCCAATTTTGGCACGTAGGCCCTACATTCTGGATTGAAGTAAATATAATCTTGTTAATGGCAACATGCATGATGTGATTGGGACCAAAACTTGTAAGTCTCTCTTTGTGGCTAAGATGGAGGGATGTGATATTTTTTCCAAATGGCCCAATTTTGGCATGTAGTCTTTCATTGTTTCTATGATTCATGAAGAATGTTACCATGACCATGCACATGTATGTGATATGATGCATTCCTAAGAGCATACTCATGCCTATTGGCTAGTTTGATGAACCAGGTTTTAGCGGACGAGCTGGATTGGCAGATAGTTTATTGTTGTGCTTGGAGTACATGCAGCCACACATACTTTACACCATAGTAATTTTGTTAGGAATAAGAGGGCCATGCAGATGTCTCACACCAGTGGAAGGGCATGCATTGCAAGGACATGCAACAATAGACACATGCTATGGCACAGACTAGAATATGGCCTCTATTCCGATAGACATCTACTCCATATGGTGCAAACTTCCAAATCGGCGGGTGTGGCCACTCTAGTATTGGCCATACTTATTGACCTTCAAAAAAGGAGCCACGGCATGGCATCCTTGAGCAACATAGAGCGTGCAGCCTCTTCCAAAAAATCTGCAGCTTGTCGTCGACACCCACCTGCGACCTCTCCTTCCCCATTCCTCTGTTACTCTCTTTCATCCACGACCACATGAAGTTGCCACTAATGGACCTCATCATCAAGCACGAGCCTTTGCAAACTATCTCTGATTTCTACATCAAGCCATGGAGCTTGGAAATTGTAGAACCACTATATTCAATTCACACGTGGAGACGAGGCTAGGTTCCATGAGATTTCCATTTGCACATTTCTTTGTTCCAGGATTTGTGCGCTCTGTTGTATGATGACCTACAGCAAGGTGACATCCCTTCCCCTGTTGCGTCCAGAAGTGATATCCATAAAGAAGCAAGTGGATGTGGGATTGCTACATCTTGCTAGTCATTACCAAGCGCACCCATAAGTTTGTCACTGCACTTCTTTCACATCTCTCCACCTCATTGTAGGCCAATGGCTTTAAATGCTTGGGCTCCAGATATGCAAGGGTTCCAATAGCAACTGGGTTTTCCAAGTTGTTGTATTGGAGTGGATGTCACACATATACACATTGAGTGTTCTGGTGGGGAGACTGGTCCAGATTGGTATGATCATAACGAGTGGTTCTCCATGTGCTTGTAGTCCATTGTCGTTAGTGAGATGAGGTATTTGGATGTTCTTGCATGGTGGCTTGGCTCTAACATCGACATCTGAATTTTTAAGAACTCCTTCCTTTGCTTGGCTATTGCATGAGACATGTTGCTAGATAGTCTAATTTTATTGATGGTGCTTTTTGCATTCGGGAGTACATCTTTGGAGATGGTGTATATGCACTTAGACCATGGTTCATCACTCCATGTGAGACCCCTAGCAGAGACCTACAACACAAGTTCAAGTTCTATCTATCCTCTACCTTAGGCAGTGTGCAATTGATCGATTGAATGGCCAATGGCAGTAGAACTTCCTAAATCTGATGCCCAAGTTGGTCACAAGGAGTATAGTGGCATGTTGCATAAATTACACAATATGTTATCCAATGAAACAAATTAAATAGAACTCATCGAATGAACTGTTTAAATGGAAGGATTGGTGGTTTTGTGTGCGTCAACGAGATGTGGAAAGTTATCAAGCCAAAGAATAAGGAATACATGCAACTTGACAAATGATTCCACTATTGTGGATGCATCAACTTATCAAAAGAGCTTATCAAATGATCCCATCATGGTGGATGCATGCAATGAAAGGGCGATTGGTGAACTTATCAAATGATCCCACTATGGTGGATGCATGCATGGAAGGGATACATGAACTTATCAAATGATCCCACATTGTTGTGGGTCTATGCAAGTGAAATCTGGGTGTCTGGATTGGTGACATGGCAATACTCAATAACAACTTCATAAACCCGAAGCCCAAGTTGGTCACAAGGAGTATAGTGACATGTTGCATTTTTGCACAATATGCTTATTGTAGCTGGGGATGTGTCAGAAGATGATGATTGCTCTGAAGACCACATGATGAGGATATGTGCCATCGAGCAGTTGAACCCATTGTTCATACTCTTGTAGGGCTGTAGCTGCAACTCGGGCAAGTGCACATTAAGATGATAAATGAATGATCCCCTATTTTGATGGGTGTATGCATGCAAGGAAGGAATACATGAAACTCAACAAATGATTCTACTATGGTGGGTGCAAGAACTTATCAAAAGAGCTTATGATCATACTATGGTGAATGCATGAAAGTTGCGAGACATGAACTTATTGAATGATCCTATATTTTGGTGGGTCTATGCAAGGGAAGTCGGGGTGTATGGATCTGTGAAATGAAGATAAGTTTGGCATGAACTTATTAAATGATCACACTATGGTGGATGCATGCAAGGAAGGGATCCATGAACTTATTAAATGATCCCACTATGGTGGATGCATGCATGGAAGGGATACATGAACTTATCAAATGATTCAACATTTAGGGTGGGTCTATGGGAAATCTTGGGTGTATGTATCAGTGACATGAAGGGGTGAACTTATCAAATGATCCCACTAAGGTGGATGCATGCAAGTAAGCTGCAATACAATAAAAGCTATTGCTACTTTGTATGTTGTTTTGGTTTTCTGTTTGTTTATTGACTTCATCATCTAAATGCATTGTTCACCATTTGTTGGTGGTAATCTTCATAAAATAAAATAACTTTGAAAGGAGAGAATATCAAATTTGAATAAATGCTTTTATATGTATATATGCTTATGGGAATGCTTGCTTTATGCTTTATGCCTATTTAATGAAGCATGGTCTCTCAATGTTCAATGTGATTTCAGGTGGTTTGTAAAAAGATTTGTCCATCCTGACGTGATAAAGTTTAAGCCATGCATATCCAAGTTTCAACTTCTTCTTAGAGTAAGGTACACACCTTATATCAAGAAGTTAGAACATAACTCACTCTAGTGAGAAACTATAAAATTTTCACTACTTAATAACAAAACAGCCTTTCTCAATTCAAAATATCTCTCCCCCATGTCAACCTTTAAGGGCCTGAAATAGAGGTTTCACTTGGTGAAACTGAAATGGTTTTAGGCATTTCATTGAAATGGGTTTCTGACCCCTCTGAAATGGTTGCTTATAACTCCTGATCTAATGGAATTGAATCCCAAGGTCTTCGGCTAACTTCTGGGAAGGATACTTGCATTAAATAGTAACATTGAAATTAGCATTGATGCCAACATTTGGCAAGCTTTTGAAATGCTCTAGGATTGTCTATACTAGTAGCTATTTTGAATGATGCGATCAATGTTTGTATTGGCTATGGTAAGAATATATATCAGTAGGTTTTTGGATGAAAATATTATGGTTAGGGAGTTGGTCCATGTATATTTAATGAATGTTGGTCCATGTATACAATGCATCTAGCATCATATAATCGGTGTGCAGATTTGAGTGATAGCCATTTATCTTTGATGAACTTTTCATCGGCAAATCCCAAACACCACTTCGCATGGCATGTGCCTTTCTTGCTTTTCACCCCATTTTGAAAGTTACTAAACTGGCATATCTTTGAAGAACTTTTCATCGGCAATTCCCAAATACCACTTCGCATGGCAGGCCGTTTAGAATCAAGTACTTTCTAATGGCTTGTACTTTTTTCTTATTAATATGGATGTCATCAACAGATATGATACGCCCAAGATTAAATAAAGGGAGCTTTTGGAATATCGCTTAATTGTAGCATTGAAATGTCTAATATAATTAGAGATGTTAGTTGTCCTTCCAATGATCTGGTATACCATTGAGTATGACCTTCGAAAGGTTTGTTTAATGGTACTTGAGTTGAAGGGGAAGGGTTAAAAGGGTAAAGAGCATTGGAAGGGTTTGTTTGATGGTACTTGGGTTGAAGGGGAAGGGTTAAAAGGGGAAGGTGCCAAAATGAAAAAAATCCCCCCAAATGTCTCCTCTGCTATGGTCTACCTTCAAACGTCTCCTCAACGGTGCACTTGCCTATGCTTTCTATGCCCTTAGCCCTGCTTTGTACTTTCCCTACTATCAATTGTGCACGCAGCATGCCCTGGCCTACAATATACCAACTTCCCTACTGGTGGTGACTCATTGAGTCGATGTTGTACTGATCAGCTTGCTTCTTCTAAGTTCTTATACATCTGCAAAACTACAAAATATTTGCATTGGTGCTCGTGTGCAGTAACGAGCAGCTCTCATATATCACTGTGCCTAACCTCCAGGACTATCCTGTTCGACCTATAGGCAACTAGCTCCTTGAATGGTTCCCCTATAGCTAGTGTACATATTGTGTGCAATAATTAGTAGCACCAGAAGCTTAGCTTCCGTCAGTAATTCCGTGGCCCGTGAGCAGAGCAACAGTGCAACACTAGAAGTTTTTATGAGCAGAGCACCAGTGCATGCCCATGAGCAAAGCAGCAGCGTAGCAGTACAAGGTTAATTACAATACGGTGGAGGCCAGCTCCCAATATGATTGCGACGCGGTAATCTAGTGCAAGGTAGTAATTTCAGAATATATATCGAGGTATTCATCATCAATCCAATGTTCCAGCATTAGAAACTATAGTTTCTATAATCAACGAGCAATCCTTAAGGTGCCCACGAATCATGATGTTGTGCCTCCCATGCCAATGATGCCACAGATGTCGATGCACTTTGCATTATGCTCGTTTTTCTCTCTCTATGCATTATACTCTGTCTCTATCTCTCTCTCATGTATGTATTTATATGCTCTGTCTATGTTTCTCTATGCGTTATGCTCTGTCTATGTTTCTGTATGCATTATGCTTGATGTTTATGCCTTATGCTTCTATGTGTACATGCCTATGCCTATACTTCTACACTTGCCTATGTCTATGCTTTATGCCTTATGTGAATGCGTATGTCAAAGTGAATGCCTATGTCTATGCATCTATGTTTATGTAAGCCTATGTCCATGCTTGCATATATCTATATGCCTATGTGGATGCCTATATGCCTACGCTTCTATGGAAATTATGCTTATTCTATATGCTTTATGCTTTATGGATCTATTCTTTAAATGTTTATGAACGTCTTCTTTACACTTTATGCCTATTCTTTAAGTTTATGTCTTTATGATTTATGCCTCTATGTTTCTTTATGCTTCTATGTTTCCATATACCTATTTGAATGCCTATCCTTCTATATGCCTATGTCAATTAATAGTTCAACAAATGCTTCTATGTTTCAATATGCCTATGCTAGATGCCATTGTTTATGCTTCTATGTTTCATTTGGAAATAGTTCATTTGTCTCTTGAAGCAATTGAGGCATATAGATAATATGTTTATGTTTGCGCATGTTTCTATATGGTTCTATATCTTTATGCTTCTATGCTATTTATGCTTTATGATCTATATAGATCTATATGCTTCCATATCTATATCCATATCTATATGCTTCCATATATGCCTATGTTTCTTTAGTTTGTGTTTCTATATGTCTATGCTTCTCTAGTCTATATACCTAGGCGAACGCCATTGTTACCATTAGGTTTTAGATGTAGCTCATATTGTTTCATTGGGTCTATGTTTATACTAAATTTATGCCTATGTTTCTAAATGCCTATGCTTCTTTAGTCTATGCTTCTATGGAAATTATGCTTCTTTGCCATCGATGAATGCCTATGTTTATGCTTGCCTATGTTTCTATATGCTTCTTTGCTATTTATGCTATAGTCTATGCCTATGTTTCTTGTGGTGTTTCTATATGTCTATGTTTCTATATGCCTATGTTTCTATATGTCTATGCTTGCTTATGTCTCTACATGCTTTATGTGAATGCCTATTAAGTTTATGCTTTATGTGAATGTCTATTTGCCTATGCTTCTTTAGTCTATGCTTCTATGCCTATTTAATGAATGCTTTATGTGAATGTCTATGTCTATGCATCTATGTTTTTGTATGCCTATTTTATGCTTTATGCTTTATGGATCTATTGTTTAAATGTTTATGGATGCCTTCTTTATGCTTAATGCCTATGATTTAAGTTTATATATGTCTATGCATCTATGTTTATGTATGCATGTGTCGATGCTTCTATATGTCTATATGCCAATGTGAATGCCTATATGCCTATGCTTGTCTGGAAATTATGCTTATGTGTAGGCATGCCTATGCTTCTATGCCTATCATGCTAAAGTAAACCTTTGCACTTACATGCGTGCCTTTACTTTTCCTTAATTTTAAAGTAATTTTAAAATAGGCATGTATGCTACGATCAGAACAGTAAATTGGAACAAATTTAGTTTTAAAATGTATATAAATATAAAGCTCGTGTTTAATTCTACGATTGTTAGAATGCTTTTGTTTTTAAATGTATAATATAAAGCTCATGTTAAAATATTTATGCTTTTATTTATGCTTCTATGTGTTTTTATTTTAAATGTGTTTATACATGTTTATAAATGCTATGTCTCTATGCTTGTGATGGACTTTGTTGAGCTTATGTAAGTGTTTGTTCTCTAGGGTGTTTTATTTATGATTTCATGTGCCTTATTCCATATGGCAATAGATGATAGCCTACGGAGATGTAGATGCAATTATAGGTGTAGGCATTCACCTCTTGGCTATCAAGATGTGAGTCGGAGGATGTATTATGTGCATTTACAACAAGACTCCATTGGAAACTTACACGCATCAATTTTGAGGAATGTGAATGAGGAGAACTCTACTAACAATGAGACCATATGGTAATAGATGATAGCCTATGGAGATGTAGATGAAATTATAGGTGTAGGCATTCCCCTCTTGGCTATCAAGATGTGAGTTGGAGGACATATTATGTGCATTTGCAACAAGACTCCATTGGAAACTTACACGCATCAATTTTGAGGAATGTGAATGAGGAGAACTCTACTAACAATGACACTATAGTGAATGAAGAACTCATTGAATCATCTAATTAACGGAGGCGGGTATGGTGTAGATGTGAAACTTATTGCCATGGTGGCCGCTTGGTCGCTCCATCAACTTATGCAAGGCATATGCAAGTTGATGAGCGATTTGAAACTATTGCAAAAAATATTGGTTTGCATGCTCCACACTTTAGCTTTTCTGGACGTGAAGAAGAGGAGAACAATGAGCCTATGCATCAGATGGAAGGGAACGATGAATTTACTAATATGCATGAACAGGATAGGTTGGATGATGAAGACCCGTGGGATTCATAGGGGGAAACTTACGATATCACGTGAGTGTAAAATAGGGGGGTTTTTTGAAATGAGGCATAAGCTTATACATTAGGGGTAGGGTCCCTTTTTATGTTTTCCCAATATTGAATTTAAGTTAGGGGGTCATGCCACATTTAAGAGGGGGGGACATAGTATAGGCTATTTTGGGTAGCTAGTCCCAACAAGTTTGGTTTTAAATAGTCATAGGGAAAGTAATCTAAATTTTCTTATTGTGTCATATAAATTCTTGAGAAAGAACGTAGATTTAAGGAAAGGGGGGCACATAATAGAATTTTGGTGGTATCTTATTTAAGCTTAAATAGGGGTGTTTTATCATCCTACGTGGATCTTAAATAGGGGATTTTCTTGAAGTTCATGCACGCACGTGACGTCCCCCTTTAATGAAGAGTAAATCCCCCGGGGATGAAGAGGATAACATGGATGCTTTAGGAGAGGATAGCCATTTATCTCTCGCTAATGAAATCATACAAAGATTGATTGAGTTACAAGCTCTTTGGGATGGACATCAACCTTCAGTGGAGTTTCAAGATAGTATGCTTAAAATTCTATTTGGAGATATGGGTGGTCCTAGGTCTACAACACATGAAGGTGCAAAAAGATCGAGTCTGAGTAAACTATTGGTCCAACTTCCAGAAAAATGGGATGGAAATCTAAATGGAATAACTATTCCCACATGTTGGGAGCAATTAACTACTATGTTGACAAGGCTTGGAATGGTTAATCAAAGAGATATAGAATATGTCAAGGAAAAGAGGATTCCATACATGCTCCAATACTCTATCTACCAAGCAAAGAGGATGCTTATAGTGGTAACACTATTGAATGCCAGTGCAATAGAAATGTCATTGGAAAGAGAAAATTAAAGCGTGATTGTTTAACATGTTGTGAGAAGTGTGAGAAATGTCAAGTGCCTAGAAAGGAAATGTTATGTTTTGACTACATTTCGATTGGTGAACAATTGAAACTACTTACTAAAAGTAGATCTTTATGCCATGAATTATTTGAAGTGTGGCGAAATAAAGACAAATGGTTGGTATCGAACAATTCTAATGAAAATATTAGAATTGATGAGTTTTGGGATATTGGCAGTAAATGTAAAAGTGTTAAAGAGTTTCGGGATCTAGAATCGGAGTTTGAGTTGCCATTGGTATGTGAGAAGGGGTATTGCAAACAAGCTTATACAGCATGGCCATCTTCACTTAAATCGGAAGCACTTTTGGAGGGTTGGAAAGAACGTGAGAAAATTTACAAATTTGTTTACAAGGCTTGTCGAGCTCTGATACAAGGTCCCCAAAGACTCTGTAAGGTAAATTTTCCTAATATATACTATGTGTGGTCTCTAATTGATTTATGTTCAAGGATTCTACGTAATGTTTTACTCTGAATGTGTCTTTGTTTACATATATAGGGAGATCCATGCAAGTTTGCTCTCTTATTGCACTAGGATGGGTTCCAGACATCAAGAACAACCCAAAAGAATTGTGGCGTCGTCGAGATAAAGGTTCTCAATTGTGGAAAGAAGTGCATAATTGGAGCAATACAATCTTGTTCATTCCATTTAGTTGCAAAAAAATTATAGGAAGCTCAAGCAAACTCTTTCATGTTTTTATGAAACCTTTGATAGATGAATTAGAAAGTTTGTTCATAGATGGAATTGATATAGATTTCAATTATCCAATGCCTTTAATTTTTGGGCGTGATAGCTCTTTTTCCCAAACCTTCAAAGCACGTGCTATGCTTATGATGGTGATTGGTGACCATCCAGCTCAATGTAAGATTGGAGATTTTAAAGATGATGGCCTAGCTTTTTGCCGTAGAGATAAACCTATAGCTACTTTTCGTCATAGAGCTTTTAAAGATAGCACTTAGAGAAAGAAGGTGGCTAAATTTCTGGCATTTATGTTTTTGCATTTGGATGTAAGAGGGGGGGCTGAATTTATGGCATGTATGTTTTTGCATTTAGATATGAGAGAGGGGGCTGAATATATGGCATGTATGTTTTTTATATAGGGAAAATGCCTATGGGAGATGCATCAAAGGATGTGTCCTTCAAAGAGAACAAGGAGCGTCTCTCTTTGCAAGGTAAATCTCAAGTTTCTGCTCCTCCGATCTCAGGGGCAAGTTTTACACCTACATATGATGAGGTGTTTAAACCACCCAAAATGAATAGTAGGGATAAGAACAAGCTATATGGGAAAGAGCTCCTAGAAAAGTGCTTTAGAGACTAGCATTCTCTATGGTTAGAAAACTACCATCGTGTACGAAGGTGGTTCGAGGGAATAGAGACTGTTATAGATCTACGGCATAAAAAGGAAGAACAACAGCATATTAAAGGCATCATCCATGAGCGTCATCATGAGATAGTGCCTCTAAAGTTTAGTGGACTTGAATATAGCTAGAGAGAGGAAGATATATACAAGTGGTGGATCTCCTTAAAGCAGTCTAGCAGGAAATACTCAAAGAAGAGGACCCTTGTAAATAATGTGAGTTGGACTTTCAATTATGTGATATTTTATAAAACTGTATATTTGTAATATAGATATGATCTAGTCAATGTATTCTATTGTGTTTCAAAGGACGAAATGAGCAAAGTTCAAAGAAATCTGGAGCTTGAAGCAACTAGTCCTTGTATTGACAAGTCTCCACATAATTCAATTTCAAAGAAGGTTTGTTCAATACATTTAATGGTTCTCTAGCATGAAGTAAAAATTTGTATTTATTTGCATAATTTGTGCCACTTCTTACTTGGATTATTTAACTCTTTAGCAGTCTATTGGAGATTCTATTTCTATTAGAGGGAAATTTCATGAACAAGGATATTCAACATCTCAGGTTGTTGACACATTTGAAAGATATGTTTTTTCAAGAAAAATTAAGAATATCGTATACCAATTGAACTAAGTTCTCATCCCTTTGGATTTCAAAATGGTATATGAGTTTAATAAAATTTTGTATGTCTATTTTAAACTTTCTAGAGATATATGGAGCCTCAAGCAACTACTCCTTGTATTGACGAGTCTCCACATAATCCAATTTCAGAGAAGGTATGCTTATATTAATACCTTGAATGGTTCTCTACTTTTAGTAAAAAATTATACTTTTTCGTGTAATTTATGTGACATATTACTTGGATTATTTAATTCAGTGGTAGTCTATTCGAAATTCAGTTTCTATTGGAGGAGAATTTTATGGACAAGGATGTCCAACATCTGAGATTGTTAAAACATTTCCAATAAAAGATATGTTTTTAATTTTATAAAGAATATAAAATGTTTTCTTTAATAAAATCATATGTTCTTTTGTGTAGAAAGATAAGTTCATGGCAAAGAGATTCGAAGGGTTTGAGTATTATCACTCTTATCAAGTGTGCAAGTTTCAATCATGAGTTGTCTTCTATGTTGAAAAAGTATTATTAACCATTCAGTTATTCGAAATTCATCTATCTTGAATATTTTATATCAGGATTCTTATGGTGAAGCGCATGCTAATATGAATGGTGACATCACTACAAATGAAGATAAGGTATGAATTGCCTTTATCTTTTAGATATGCTTATGATTGAAGCTATTTTCTTTGATTCAATTGTGATCAGCATCTTCTTTTTAGACAAGTTTTAATTTAATTTTGTCATATTTTTAGGATCCAATATCAAATGTGATTGATTCTACGAATGAAATGTCTAGAAAAAGTGAACGAAAGAGAAGGTAAAAGTTTTCGTTTATGCAATACCCTTTAAAAGTAAAGCAAGTACTTTGTATGCTTGTATTCTTTACATAATTCTTTCCAATGGTATTAACACTACTTGTTGTTTATCATTCATAGGTGAGTGAAAAAATGAGAGATCACTTAGAACAGAAGACTGTGCAAAGAAGTGATAAATCCCAAGGAAAGAGATGCAAGGTATTCTTATATTTAGAATTTATTTTCTATGATTTGAAGTCTTTAGACCTTGATTTTAATCTCAATTTTTTATTCGAATTAGAACTTAAAAGATATTCAAGATACAGACATGGAGGTGACTACGATTTCAAGCAAGTATAAAAGAGTATGTAATAGCCTTTTACATTAGGCTTGATTATTTAAATCATTTGCTTTGGATTTGTTAATATATTGTCACTTGTTTTGTTATTATGTTCTTAGGTGGATGACATTTCAGAAGAAAATATGGAGATGATACTTTTGAAATACATGGGAGTCCACACAATTCATGATATGTACTTTTCCTTAAAAAGTACATATGTGAAGCTTAAAAAGATGGAGAGTAGCTTCAAACAATACTCTACAGACATCAAGAAACTAGCGAGTAACATTATGATAAGGGACATTGTGCATTGGCTTATTGAAAGTCAAAAAGTTAGATTCATGGAAAAATATGATGTGCTTAGTTTAGAAGATATAGAGATTTTGATATGACATTTAGCTTGATTCAAATAAGTCTTCAAAGATGTTATGTAGAGCTCTTTTAGCTCTCTTTGGTTCTCTTATATTTTTTATAGTAGAAGTTTTTTGCTTTTTCTTTTGAATATTGTAATAACGAATGGACTTTTTACCTTCTTATTATTTGTAGAATTATTAAAGAGAACTCCATAATGTATTTAATGGTTTTGTTGAACCTTAGTGTAGATAATGTGAGTTAAGGTAATTATAGTAACAATTGCTTATTGCTCTAGGTACTTTAAAATTTCGAATTGCTACATATAAAAATGTGAAACATGAGTGCTTCATTTCTTAAATGATATAACTTAGACAAAATCACTTATTTCGCATTCTCCCTATATATGGAAATAGAAGATTCTCAATATTGTTTACTAGTTCATAACCAGGAAGATTGCAAACTATGAAAAATGGGGCATTTCCTAGTTTGTCTTACAAAGAAAAAGAGGATTCTCTATATCATTTACTAGACTATAACTAGGAAGTGTGCAAACTAGGGAAAATGGAACATTTCCTAGTTAGACTATGTAGGGAATTACTAATGAATTTCACTATCTAGGAAAATTTTGCTATATGGTGAAATTGTCTAATGCTTCCCTACATTGACTTGCATAGGGAATTTTTTGATTGATTCCCTAGATAAGGTAACCAGGAAGTGTTCCATTTTCTCTAGTTTGCACACTTAGTTTGCACACTTACTAGTTATGTTCATTTCAAACTAGTAAATGATATAGAGAATCCTCTTCTTTTCCTATACAGAGAATGTCTCAAAGTTCCTTGTGTATATAATTCCTCGTTTCTTTCAACACTAGGCTGATTTGAATGATAACGTTGATCGGAGCGGGCTCTCTCTATCTCTCTCACACACACACACAGAGTTAGTTCATAGGCATTTGTAGATGTCAATCGGTCCAACATGAAGACAAGGGATTCTAAGTGGGTTATGTTATGCAAGGACTAGTAGCAACAAAGACTGAATCGATTTAGACCCTTAGATCGAAAAAATTACCCTTGTGATAGGAGCTTTTGTGGCCACAATGACTCATGGACCCCATTGTAAATTTTTGGATGTTAGACCTGCATAAAATTCATCATTTAACAAGATCTTCATCTTCTAATGCTGAGATTTATCCTACTAGGCAACTGTGTTAAGAAGTCTTTGCATGTCACCACATGATTCAACAAAATTCTTCTCCATGCATCTAGGTAACCATCTAGAAAACCTATTGTGATATGCATCCATTCTTCCATTGTGATATGCATCCCCTCGTCTCTCTCTGCTCTGTGCATTTTATCAAGTTGCCAATCCACATGAATATCCTTAGGAAGTGCTTTTAGATGCTGAGGGTATGCAACAGGAGATCTATGGTGTGTATGAAAGAGGGCCCTTTCTCCTTGTCTTCTTGCCTTTGCATCCTTGTATCTTGTCACCCATCTTTTCATCACATTACTATTAAGCATGCAATAGAGGTTGATAGTATTAAGCAACCCCATGTCCATTATTTGCTCCGTCCTTTCCCTTGAGGCACAATAGAGGTCATCCTTAGGTCTTCATCATCTCTTTATAGTCATGGGAGAGAACTACCAACATCAACAAGAAACTCAGAAATATATACAAGTGACTCTTGTACCAACCAACCGTTGGCCATGCCACCTTCGGGCCTTATATTTTGCCTCATAAAACCCTTCAAGGTCTTCATGAAGCACTCGAGGAAGAACAACCATCGTGCATGTACAATGTCGCATATAGCAACACATCCACCAAATGCACTATGAGATGTAGTTGGCTTGTGAGAATAGAACATGGAAAGGTCTCCTCCACTAAACAAACCACCTCTACTGACATAAATCGAGCATCCTCAAGCGTAGTGGGATCTATTTCCTTTGAGCTCACATACTTAGAAAGAAAAAACACCATATTAGCAATATGAAAACCTTGCATGGAGCATTGATACGCTTCCAATTTTGTATCCTGTAAAGTACCTCACAAGATCACCCATCTTATAAATACAATCCTTCATGTCCTTCGATGCACTATGAGAAATGCTAGTAGGTAGTATGAACTGAACACACGAGCCATGGTTAAGTAGTTACTTCTACACTCACAAATTTGGAAGGAGAAAGAGATTATGCTAAGTCATACTTACTTGGAGCATCGTGTGCCAATCATGAGATTTCAAGCCATATAATTGCTCTACACCTCTTTTCTTGCTCTTTGTAAAGGTCCCCTTCCAACACCTCATGCATCTAGTGGGAGTACGAATTGTAGTGATAGCTCACTTCACCGCCACCATCTCTAGCTTTGATAACCTCCATGGTGCACGAGGTGAAAATACACGTCCATTTGGCCTCTCTTGTGGCCAAGCTTCACGTATCCTCCCTGTGGTGCGTAGATCCTTCCTTATGCTTGTGGAATCTCATGTCCCATTGAAATGTTTCCAAATGGTAGATGCCACATTCTTGAAGATATGCATGGGATCAAGCAAGTGATTGATCTTGAGGTGGGACCACTATGGGAGTCGATTCTAAACAAAAGATGGTGTTAGCGTGCAATCTTTATTTCCATTCAATATAGCACACAATGGTTACAAACCCTTACCACCTCATGCCAAGTGGCAAGAGTCATGGAATTGTCACAAATTCTCATCCAATCTCCTCCAATGAGTGACTATGGGGGGACTTCATTCCAAGGGCCGACATAGCTAGGATGATCAGGTGGAAGAAATTAATGGTGATTCTCATAGATGACCTTATTCAATGTGTTTGCCCATGAAGCAACTAGCGAAGAACCACAAACAGGACATGCATGGTAACCCGATGTAGTGAGACCTAAACAATAGATGCAATTGCGTAAGTAAGGTGGGTTTAGGATGCCTTAATGCCAATTGCCTAATCATAATTAAAATGGGAGGAATGCCATGACATGAGCTCTGCAATGGATTTTTAGTTGAACATATGTTGGATGCGAGGGATTATTGGGAAATGTTGCAGAACCTTACGAGGTACATCCAAAGTTTTGAGATCTGCTCTATATCTTGCCTCTCCATAGGGACACTGATTTTATTCACGAAATAGAACGTGCAATTATTAACACATGCATGGATGTGCTTGCAATCCAATCCTCCAAGAGAGGTCACATGTTGCCTTGCCATGTCTCTTGAGGTCGGTAATTTATTCTCCCTTGGAAGAATTTTACACAATAGTCTACACGTGAAGACCATAAATGAGAAAACGTATTCCAGCAATTGAGCCACTAGCATAATTCACCATGTTTGCAAAATAGACTTTAGACCTTACTTGAGTGATGCATTTAAACTTTCATTACTCCATCTATAGATGGTCTGCAAGTTTAGTAAGTCAAGGGAGGCATGTAGAACAGAGAATGTGCACCCTTCAAACAGTGGTGTCGATGCTGTAGTAAAAAGATCGTCGTGCTCCATGCTATCATCCCTACTTGAGGACTGTTAAACAAATAAATCCTGCACCATATCATCAAACACCTCCTCCTCCACTGCCTCATCAAGTAATGGTGGAAGGCTACTATCACCATTACATCATGCATCGGTAACGGTCCCTCCTAAATATCCCATCTCATATCGTTGATGCTTCGCCTCCTCACGACGAGCATAGGGCAACATATGTGGGTGTGGCACTGCATCCTGTATCAAATTAAAAAAGGATCATATATCAAACACATGAACACCCATAGGTATCTCAATCAACCTCAATGCTTTAACACTTACCCGTGATACAGTTGCATCCCATTCTCCATCTTTTGAGATGTGATTGAGTGTCATTCTACATGCATGATACATGTTTCGTCAACATCGATCACACATACATTTGATTTTTTGCTCCTACCACATTTTGCGATGGTGGATATGGAGGGATTCATCCTGACTAGAGCTAATTGTTGAAGATGAAGACATCCTACAGATAAACAACCAAAAAAATGTATTCTTCCTTGAGTATTTAATGAGAAAACTCTATAGCGCATCTATAAGCGCATCTGTACTATGGAACGCATATATAGGCCTGTTTAAAACACAGTGTAGATGCGCTGATAGATGCATAGACTGCGAGCTAGTTTTTAAACCTACTTTTAGTACGCTTGCTTTGCTTTCGATACTTTTAGCGCTGCTTGCTTTTCTTTTAACATAGATAGTGCCAGGCATCCACACTCATTTGATCCAAGTACCCACAATCATCTCTAGGCATACACACTCATCCCCAAGCATACAAGAGAAGAGGGTGAAGAAGGAAGAGAAGAAGGAGAAGCAGCTCTGAAAATAGACAAGAAGCTTCCATACCTCTATCCAAGGTAAATCTCTTGGTGGTTGGTCTTCTCTGGAAGTTGTTCTCTTTGGATTCGTCATTTTTCATATGCAGGGAAAGGATGTTTTTGGTACTATTGTACTTCTGGGGTCGGGTGCATGTCCTTTTCACCTTTTCTTGAAAAGCGTCTGTCGGAGCGCGTCTATAGATGCATCTAATTACGCATCAAATTTTTTAGGAGAACAGGCATGGATATCTTACAAAAAGGACGTTTACTGAACTAAAAAAAAAACTTACGAGTGCATCTATTTGCACATCTACTTGCACGTCTAGAGACCCGCGTCTAACGGCGCATCTATATAGCAAACAGACGTGCGTATAGACGTGCATATAGATGCATAAATAGACGCTCTGCTAAAAAATTTAAAAAATAGACAGACGCATCATTAAACACGTGTATAGACACATTTATAGACGGTCTTACAGATGCGCAAATAGACGCTACCCGAATAGACAGACGCGTTTATAGACGTGCTACATAATATTTTTTAAATTTACAGAATGTTGTGTATGTTTTGTATGCTATTTTGTATGCTATGTAGTTACAGGAATCCCATTTCCACATTATATAATTTAATTCTTACAACCAACTGCATTTTAATTAGCACTCTTGCAAGCACATCTATAGCGGACAATTACAATTCCAAATAAAACATTACAATGCCAAAACGTTTAGTTCACAAGGCATTACTTGATAGAACGTTGCACAAGAAAATTAAAAGCTCAAAAAGTGCTTGTATGTACATATAGCACGAAGCTAAGCCATGTCATGTGGCTTCAAGTACAAAAAATAAGAGGAGTGTATATATAAGAGGCGCGAAGCCAAGCCAATGGCTTTAAGTATAAAAAAGAGTAGCTAGCACTACTTCTACGACTAATCTAAGTTCTCCACATCCTCGCTCCCTTCCACACTCCCTTCTATGCTCCCTTCTCCGCCTCCTTCCTCATTTTCTTCCTCATCTTCTTGTGCAAGGGCCTGTAAACAAGGGACAACATATATCAATGTATGAAAAATCAAATCTTTACTTATAATATTGACATTATTTAATTACTTTCAAATACCTCGGGGGCTGCTCCAGTAGCCTGGATATACTGCTCCTCAGTAATCAACACATCATGATAGAAGTGCTTCCATGCATCTCCCCTACAATGGTGGCAGTGGTAGGCTATCTCGACAGGAGTAGGGTATCTGCCCACGATATCAAGTTGCAAGATGACACAATTTGCAGAGGGGTTAGTACAAAGAAACAACCTCCTAATAAACTACATAAGCAATTTAATTTGAGATCGATACTTACAAATTGGGCCTCCCATGATTCAACACACCTTGCTCCAAAATGCACGCTTCCATATTGCTCCATTTGGATCCTTCGTGCCTCCACGTGCTATAATTTGGGGCCCTCCCTCGCTGACTTCATTGCTTTCTCACTCACGCTTGTGAGCGGTGTCGGGCAGGCCCCTTGATGGTTGACCTCCCTCGAGCCTGGCAAGCTCCGCTAGTGCCTGCCTCTTAAGCGAAGATCTTTTATTGCCAAGTATCGTAACAATCTTTGACTTGGCCCATATATTATGAATTCTAATTGAAACTATTACTTAAATAAATGATATTACTGAAAACACTCATAGGATTTAAGGTTTAGGGTTTGGTGGTTTGGGTTTAGGGTTTGGGGTTTGGTGAGTTAGGGTTTAGGGTTTAGGGTTTGTGAGTTAGGGTTTGTGAGTTAAGGTTTAGGGTTTGTGAGTTAGGGTTTAGGGTTTGTGAGCTTGGGTTAGGGTTTAGGGTTTGTGAGTTAGGGTTTAGGGTTTGGTGGTTTGGATTTAAGGTTTGGGGGGTAGGGTTTAGGGTTTGGGGGTTAGGGTTTAAGGTTCATGGTTTGGGGGTTAGGGTTTAGGGGTTAGGATTTAGGGTTTAGGGTTTGGGGGTAGGGTTTAGGGTTTTGAGGTTAGGGTTTAGGGTTTCCAGTTTAGGGTTTGGGGGTTAGGGTTTAGGGCTTAGGAGTTAGGGTTTATGGTTTAGAGACTAGGCATTAGTTTTTATTGGTTAGGGTTGAGGGTTTAGAGAGTCAAGATTAACATTTACTGTTTAGGGATTAGGGGTTAGGTTTTAGGGATTAGGGTTTATGAGATAGGGTTTGGAAATTACTATTTATAGGTTAAGGTTTACAATGTAGGATTTAGGGTTTAGGGTTTAAGGTTAGGGGTTAGAGGTCAAGGATTACGAATTAGGGTTTAGGGTTTTGAGTTTAGGGTTTAGGGTTTAGGGATTAGATAAGAACTAGGGGCTAGGGTTTAGGTTTAGGGTTTGAGATTAGGGATTAGGATTTCGGGTTTACAACTTAGGATTTAGGGATTTAGATTTTAAGTTTAGGTATTAGGGTTTAGGGTTTAAGGGTTAGGGCTTAGGAATTAGAGTTTTGGGATTAGGATTTTGGGATTAGGGATTAGGGGTTAGGGTTTACAGATTAGGATTTAGGGGTTTAGGATTTAGGTTTAGGAATTAGGGTTTATGATTTAGGGCTTAGGGTTTAAGGGTTTAGGAATTAGGGATTAAGGTATAGAATTTAGGGTTTATAAATTAGGGGTTAGGGTTTAAGATTTAGGGTTTAGGGTTTAGGAATTAGGGGGTTTATGGTTTCAAGGGTTTGAATTAAGGTTTAGGGTTTGGGGATTAGGGGTTAGGATTTAGGGTTTAGGGTTTGATTAATTTTTTAAACAAGATCTAGATTTTTAAATAATTAATAAAGTAGATTATTGAGAAGAGACTAATGTTCTTTATAATGGTTGTGACAGCTTGTTTGCAACGGAAACTCACAAAGGAGATGGCTACAAAATTTATTTCGAGGATGGAGGTGATTCTATGTTGCAAAAGAGTAGTTGCATTTGCTACAATCCATGAAAGTGATCTAAATTCTATTTGTCACTTTAGAAGACTTGGCGAAGATAAGGTGGCGGTTATCATATCAAGGATTCTTAGTGCACATGTTGAGCTAAAGCATAAGTGTGGGGGTATGGAAATCCTTGGAGATGTTATGCCCTATAATACTTCCAACAAAGCATTTATTGCATGGGACAGAGATGAGACTTATCCAACACATGTCATCAAGAATACAAAGTACATATCTTTGGATTTTAGAGTGGGAGATATTTTACAAATGTTATCATTTGCAAATAAGAATGTAGCAAAAGGTCAAGTCTTGGGATTTGAACAAGTGGAACACTGGACATTTGCGCAGATGAGAATTCAAAAAGTTACTAATGATGGTATGGATGATAACTCAATCTCATTGGATGGTCCGTACTATGAGGTAGGTAAGGATTTGAGATGGAGCATGCAATTTTTAAAGATTGGAAAGACTCGGCATGTGGTTTTTAGTGATAAACATAATGTAGACTACAACATCAAAGAATTGAAAGAATATGCCAATGTACCAAGCTCTATTCCTTCAGAGATGGATGATTCTAATGCACTCAACTATAGCAGTAACGTCTTATCAGAAGTTGATGAGTTCATTGGTACCGAGAAAGAAAAAGATTTCACAAGTGATGCCTTATCGGGGGTGGATGATTCATGCACATTGAGAACTTGGGCAAAGATGTCAAAAGTGATATATTTTCAAGCATGGATGGCTTCATGGATACTGATCAAGTTCTTGGAGTCAAACCAAGTAACTATGGAATTATGGAAATCATGCACAATAGTATAATGAGTGATGTTCTCTCTAGAGTAGAGGAGTTTCAAGACTATGGAGTTATGAAATCCATAGAAAGTGCATCAATGAGTGATGTTCTCTCAGGAATAGATGAGTTTGAAGATCATCCTGGAGACTCTATCACCACTGACTATGGAGTTATGAAATCCATAGAAAGTGCATCAATGAGTGATGTTCTCTCAGGAATAGATGAGTTTGAAGATCATTCTGGACACTCTAATGCCATTGTGACAAGTGGTTCTACGATTGTATCAAAAGTAGGGATGAGATCAACAAACGACTATTCGGTATTTGACTTTGATTGTGAAATAGTTAATGTTACAAATGGTTTGACGAATGTATCAAAAGCAAGGATGACATCAACAAAGGAATATTCAGTATTTGACTATCAGAGTGATAAGATCAAGGATGCAAGTATGTAGAAGTTGTAACACAAAGTTGTATCACATTCTCTTTTTGCATAAGTTCATGTTGGCATAGAGTCAACATATTTGTATCACAAAGTTGTATCACATTCTCTTTCTACATATGTTGACTCTGTGCCAACATGAACTTATGTAGAAAGAGAATGTGATACAACTTTGTGTTACAATTCCTACATGCAGAGAGAGAAGCTCTCCAACTTCTATGAATATCCCATAATGGAATGAAGCCCACACTCTTTAGGGCATTGTGTTGAGTCTACTTTGGTATTCCAAGAATTTGTCTCAAGTGTCCATGCTTTCTTGCACTCCACGTCCAAAAGCATGTCCTAACCTTGCAACTTCTCCTCCCCTCTCCTCCAACCTTGCAGCCCACCCTCTCCCTCTCCTCCTCCCTCCTCCTCCTCCCTCCTCTCTTCCCCATGCTCTTACACCTTCTTCCTCTCCCACTCCTATGCTCCCCCTAAACCCTTTATTCCTCATCCCTTAAAACTCCATGATCTACGAGGGAGATGAGTTCTCCACCACGTACTCTACCTTGAACCTTGGAACCTCCTTCTAGCCCTAGACTCCTTCTAAACCCTGGAACCTCCTTCTAAACCTTGGAACTCCTTCTAAACCTTGGAACCTCCTTCTAACCCTGGAACCCCCTTCTGAACCTTAAATCCTCCTTCTAACCCTGGACTCCTTCTAAACCTTGGAACCTCCTTCTAAACCTTGGAACTCCTTCTGAACCCTGGTACCTCCTTCTGAACCCTGGAACCTCCTTCTAACCTTGGAACCTCCTTCTAAGCCTTAAACTCCTCCTAAACCCTACAACCCCCAATGAAGGTGAAAGCCTTCATTACCTTAATCATGATGATACACGTTCCTTTTACACATGCATGCACTTTGTTTGCTTACCACACTTAAGCCTACGTCTCTCACCAAAGCACAACTCGAGATCCTAAGCTATGTATACTATAATGACAACCCCAACATATCTATAGGTGACAAAAGCCTCGGAACCCTGCATACTGAGAGAACCTAGCTCTTCCTACGAAAGTAGTAGGAAAGAGCCAACAAGACAAGAAATATCACTTTGCACATGCTTCTTCCACACGTCCTCACATAGGCTTCTATTGCATATCAGATAGAGTGGTATGCCAGTTGCCGTGCTCTTGATCAATTGAACTTGGTCAAGAGTACAACAATTGACATTAGCACCCAGAGGCCTATGTATGGCAACACAGAAGAATCAAGTCTTCAAAGCCCAGACCCTAAACACAAGATATTTACAATGAACAACGAGACAATATCATATTGCCACCCATCGATAGCATGTGACGAGACATACCATATAGTGCAAAATTCTTATCCAAACCTCAACCGCAACATGCAATCCAAAAACAAGAACACATTTAGAATACAATGAGACATTCAAAACCCTATTGCCATCATTGCCACAATTCACAAGTCACTATCCTCATCATGTTCATCATCAATGTCCTCATATTCAGACCCATGTGGAAGGCAAATATTAATTCCTTCATCTTCATCAGATTCATCCTCCTCATCGTCGCTATCCTCCTTGGATGTTGCACCATCAGTCCCAGTTTCATCCTCTTCTTGGGGTTCTGGAATCTACAACGATGGGACTGCTTCAGGTTATAATCAAGGGGGATATTGTAGGTCCATTTTGGAACTTTCTCCTCAGATCCCACATCTCATAATGTTTCCAGGATTCTATGATTGGCATAGATGTGCACTAACTTCTCAGCCCGATCCTCTAGAAGTCTATTTCGTAAAGTACTATAAATGTACTTGTAGTGACTCCAGTTTCTTTCTGAGCCCGAGTTTGAGCATGTTTGAGAAAGAACTCTCATTGCAATCGAGTGTAGAAGCTCACATGTGCTGCCATTCATCATCCACCATTTTCAAGCAGATGTAGTTTCTGCTAATGCTTGAACATCGCTCAATGAGAACAACCCCTCTTTGCATCGATACTTGGCTAACTCGCTACAACACTTTGCAAACTCATGGTTGTGGGGATAATATTGTCGCACCACCTTATGAAAGTCATGCATAACAATTGGGATCTCTTTGAGCTTGACATATTCCACCACTCAGGGTCTAAAAGGTACCCAATGCTATGCAATGGATTGTGAGGTTGCTCCCATCATAGCCTAAACAATTGCCACAATTCCTTGCATTTTGTAGCATTAGATAGTCTTCTCTCATTCTCTTGGTTTGGGCGAGTAGGGGGATTCCTCGCAATAAGAGCTTGCTTAATACTCAAAAAGTGCATCCAATCTTTCAATGCAAGATTTAAAGTATGTGTACAACAAGTAGATGCATATAGATTGGTACACTCCCTTTGCAATATTCTACCTGCCTTTTTACAACTCTTGGCATTATCCATGACAACCTGAACAACCTTTCAAGGTCTAACTCTCTTATAGACTTTGATAATACACCAGCCATATATGTCCCTGACGTCTTTACATGTGATGCATCAATTGACGTGTGGCAGGCCTCCCCACGTGGCGATATAACGATCACATTCAATAAAGCATTGTAATGTACACCCACATTTGTAACATTTAATAATGATTTAAATGGAAAAAAAATTATGTGGGGTAGGATGGGACTGAAACAAGCCCATTCTTGCCCCACATAATTTATTTTAGCTTCTGTAAAATGTCGGTATATACCAATGCCTATACTGACACCATAATGTCGATATATATTGATGCCTACACTAATGCCCATATCGACACTATCGGGCATATTTTAATGATGGTGACACTAATGCCCGCACCGATGGTTTCTTTGCAATGTCCACACTGATGGAGTTTTTGACACTTTCCACTTGTTTTTAAAAAACTTCTTCATATTTAGCGTCGGTATCGATGTTGGAAAGAAGCCTATGTCTTGTAATGTTATAGGGTGGGCCTCTTGAATTTTAGATATCATTCACCTTGTTTCATGTGAGCTGAGCTTTTATCAACCTATGCTTTTGGGCCTTCCTTTTATGAACTTAAGACTTTTTTTAAAAAAATGTACAACTTGTCCTTTCTTCCCACCTCCTAATCGCCGCCCAAATCTTATAGAAGTACTCTAGTGCTTAGAAGACTATAAAAGAGTATGGTCCTGCTTCCTCTTGTAGAACCCTAGCTTTGTTCTCATGAAATGGTCACTTGGAAGACTGCTAACGATCTCAAGGGTACCAAAAGCCCACAACATTGAGTCTAGGGTACCGGCACTTGGATGGAGGTAGCCCGCTATCATGGGTATGCAAAGTCGTTCTTCTTTCTTGAAGCCTTTCCTCTCCATTTATCTTCTAAGAAAAGATCGAACGTCTCTAGATATGGTTGTTTTCATGCTCCTATGGTATTCCTCCAATCGTAAAGTCTCCAAAAATTATCTACATTTTTAGAGGGAGCCTTCAATGTCAGCTCTAGTGCACAAAAGGTTGAACTCCACAAGCTTTGTAAATTTATTAAAATGGGATTGATGTCATCCATGTAAAGCTACCAGTGCTTCTAGCAATATGGAAGGATAAGGTACCGTTTGATCATTTTGTTTTGCCAAAATTTTGAAGTTTGTGCAAAATTTGTGTATTGTTAGTTGTAACTCCCCTTTCCTTTGCTCACCATACTTTGCTCCATAGCCTCTCTTTTTATGCATGTACTTTGTTGGAGGGGTGAGAAGGATAGGGAGCATATAACAATTGATCAGATCCTCTAGGGAAGAAGCAACCTAACAGGCTGCACTTCTTTACTGGATGGACTAGAAGGGCTTATGTTCCAGTAAAATGCTAGGAGCCGATACATAATTCCCTCATTTCTCCAAGTCTTGAAGTTTGGGTAACACATGAAAAAGTTACATTAATTTGAAAGGAGAAGGGTTTTCATATTTTAGTGTTATTTTTGTTCTACCCCCCATCATCCAAAAGACCCCCCCATTGGGCCTCACATATTATGAAAAAAATGTACAAATATTAAAAGCTTGCATACTTTTCAAGGTACATACCTTATATTTTGTGGGAGAGGGAACATGAAATTTTCATATTTTTGCCTTGCATATTTGATTTTTTAAAGGAAATCCATGCATATTATATATGGACCTTGTTCCCCCATACCCTAGATTTTGGACGAGGGTAGTAACATATTACATATTGAGTTGGCAGCCCAGGTATAGCACAGGTCCGAGATGAGGAGGCTCTTATAGTATTGATTGTGGAAGGATTCTTTTGGCTTTTGCTCGTCCTCTATTTGCACATCATGCTATACATTTTTGTGTGAGATTTACAAACTTATGTGCATCTTTGAGCTATTTTGTTCTCTCAACTACATATATCATTTAAGCTGATCTGTAGGCAGAATGCACAGTAAGAAAGTCTACCAGGGCTAGACATGAACATAGTAAATGGTCAAACATGGAAGTCTTGCAATTGGATTGGCTAGATCTGACTGCATATTTGAGGGAGGATAATGACTCAATCTCTTTGTCTCTCCCTCTCAAGATGACATCTTTGTAGGCATTGCTAATGTATTGTGGTTCCAGTCATTACACAATGTAGAAAAATAAGTTCTAGGTGTGTGAGGGGTGTGTGTCAAGCATGATGCCCTTGATGAAAATAAAATTTGTCCCTTCCAAGAGAACTCATTCGATTGGTTTAAGTTCAATTCATGATGAGGTGATGGTGCCATTACAAAAATTTCTAGCACCTCATGATGTTTTTAATAAAAAGAGTAAAAGATATGGCATCCCTTTTCATGGAGCTCATTCAAGTTATCCAAGGTTAGAACGAGAGATCTTGAAACATTAATAAATGTAGGTGGTTTGAACAATGTCAATTGGCCTCAAAAAGGCATTTTCTTTGTTGGCTTGTAGATTATTCTGTGTGTGAGAGATGATGGTAGCTCCAAGCTCTTGGGCTTTCATTGGATAGTTTTCCTCCTTTTGGATCTCTCAGCTTTAGGAGAATTAGTAAAGTAGATTTTGCCTTCGTGCTAACGAGGAAATACAGGACCTGCTTTTCACTAAATATGAAGCTGCAAATGACCTGTAATATCTTCATGATAATTGAGGGATCTAGAGATAGAGGAAATTCCTAGATTTATAGGAACAAGCATACAATTCCTCATATACATAGGGTAGCTTAACTGGTCCAGGCTTTCCAACAATGGAGTTTCAAGCCAAGTGTAGTTTCAAGAACACAATCCCATCCCGACCTTTGAATTTAAGAGAAGAAAGGTTTCTACAAATGCACCAGGGAAAGTAGACAAATCAACTTACTTATGCAATAGGATGTTTTTTGGTAGGCCATTGTAGTTAAGTTATTGGAACAATAAAATTGAGTCCGTTTAATATCTCTGAAACTTTTGAATTCTCCAATTCTCATCCTCATCCTTTTGTCCAAAAGTCAAGTGGTTCCAGATGGTTGTAGAAAAATTAGAAATAGGTCTAGCAAATGCACGTACTTGCATTATTACAACCAATGTGCTTGAGGTTCTAAGGTGTAAAGACAAAAGGCTAGCAAAAGAAAATCAAAATGTTGAAATCTTCATACTATGTCATGGGGTTACCTAAACAACTGAAGATGAGGTGAAGTCACGATCTGCTCAACACTAAATAAGAATGCTTGACAAGATCATGTCAGTTTAACAAGCAAACATAGTGAAGAAGAAGATGGGATGTTTGGATCGCATTGATGATCATTATATTGATGTTTATATTAGGCCAGCTCTACCTCTTCCTTCAGTCTCAATGGTAATGGATATATTACCCTTGACAACTCCCTTTCTTCAAGTACATCTCTTCATTGCAATTTAGAAGACTACTATTTTACCAATTTGGTCAGATAGCTATCCGAGGTCTAGGGTAGGGTTGCATCCTATTAAAGGTAGCCCTCTCTTCATTCTTTGACATCCAAGATCACCAACAGTAGAGCCAATCTTTGGAAGCATCCTACAACCCACCAGGAGGACCCTTACAATCCTTGAGCAGCTATTATAGTAAGGGAGAAGAGGTGCAATCTACCTCTCTCCATCTCCATCTATAGGGGGGGCCCTCCCTATATTCATCATACATATCCCCTTTCTATCCCCTTTTCCATATCTCTTTCCTACTCCACAGCCCCTCCCCTATCCCCTCTATTCAGCTCTATTCCTTCCCCATCATCTTTACTTCTCGAGTCACATGTCCTATTCTAACCGGTATTTCATCCCTATCTCCTATCTTCCTTGATTTTTAGTGGGATGCTTCACCTTGGTTGACCCCCGATCAACAAATTGCTCATCTTTTCATGAGTTCTCCTCAAGGCTACTCCATTCTCCAAGGCTGCTTGATTTGCTGTCCAAGGTATCATTCCATCCTCTCTAGGGCTTCTAGACCCTCTTCACACTCTCTCCACAGGCTACTCATAGTTTTCTCTTGCTAGCTTCTCCATTTATCCTCGTTGCATGTTTGTGTAGTCTCTTGTTGATAGTTCAACTCAGCTTTAGTTGTTGATGAAGCCTCTAGAGAACTATCATAGTAGTTGTGTTTATGGTTTCAATACCTTGTAGATGACACCATAGGTGTTTTTAGAGCATGAGTTTGGAGACGTTCCTGTATTCTTCTATTAAAAAATCAAGCATGGACCACTCTTGAGAGTCCTACAAAATCTCCTTATGAGAGCACAAAAGCCAAGTGGGAGGTGATTCATTGGATATTTGGATCTGATTACATCCAAGGATTAAAAGATTGTGTTGCATAGTGATAGATGGCGAAGCTACACAATGATAGGTGGCAAGGCAAAAGTTGTGTGATGTAGTCAGAGACTATGCTGTGCGAAGGAGGGCAAAGTAATAGTCTCTATGCTCATGAGTAAATGCTTGTAGTGCCATGTGTTGAGCTTTGAATTGTTGACAATGATAAGATTGTATCTCATTATAACTCCAATGTGGCAATCAGGATGCTAAAAAAGCTTTCGGTGAGAGTGCAAGTCCGTGCAAAATTCAAAATCTCACCCACCAATGCATCACGTCACGGCCCCAAAATGGAAAGAGATTGAGAAGTGTAAAAGGTTTGAGGGGATCTATATGGAGAACGAAGAGGTTGAGAGTAGTAAGAGATTGTTGGGGATTCTATACCACTATAAGAGCCATTTTTACATTTACAAAGGGCTTCAATGAATGGGGATATCATTAGAGGAGAAATGGAGTCTCAAAAGGGCCTTGTAATAAGGAATGGGTAAAGAAATGGATTAAGCTAATGGGAAGTGTGTGGGGGTTAAAGGTCACTGTGCCTTTACCCCGATTATGTACAATACTCAAACACATATATAAATGAATGAAAAAGAAGATTAGGGTGGTTTTGCAACCACCAAAACTTGTGTGGCTCTCTGTTTCTCTCTCTCCCTCTTCTGTTCTTGCTTCTATTGAGAGCACTCTCAACTGGTATCAGAGCCCGGGTGATCTAGCTGAGCGTGCATGAATGCCTAGAAGCTCAGTAGCTCTATGGGAGGAAAGAGAAGCTCTGTGGGAAGCTTTGTGGGTGACTTTACTTGCATCTGAGTGTGCAAAGACCTTGGAGGAACCTTTGGAAAAGTCACTTTGGTTTTGCGAAGTGGTTTTGAGAGCTTGTTAAGTGTTTTCAAAGAAAAAATCGTTTTTTTAGCTTTTCCCTGTTCCGTTCGATGACAGAGACTCCGTATTGGCTTATAGAGGCAACTATTTCTTGCTTTTGGTGTCCACTTCACTTTAGGAGCTTGGAAACACCAGCATTCTTGAATCTGGGATCACTTCATTGGATTTCTGACTCACTATGTTAGTTTCTGCGTTTTTCTACCCGGGTGTTGGAACTTAAGTTTGGAGCAACCATTTGCAGATCTGTCAATTCCGATGGACTTAGAAGGTCCTAAAACTTCTATGTTGCTCATCATTCACACTCCGGTGGAGTTTACAAACAGCTCTGTTTCCAAAAACGTTTTTCAATCCGTGTGTCGGACCCAGTGATTGAGACCACGGCTTCCAAAACCGTCTGTCCCATTGTGTTTCGGATGCCCAAAAACCCCTACCTATTAGTTCTTGTGCAATTCGGTGGAGGATTTTCAGAGTTATAGATCTCTATGTATTCGATTTCATCTCTCTGTTATGCATTTTTCATTCTAATGTTTTGAAACCTTAGATTTATGCCACATGGTAGTGGATAAGTGTTGACTCCCATTTCTCACTCATCGGTTGGGATTTTGGAGTTCCGACAGAAGAGAGATATTTGTAGATTTTCTTACTAAGTCCTATTATGCAATGGTGCCCATGTTTTGAGGCATCAAATGTTCTATTTTCAGTAGCGGTCATTACCGTGGGACTATGATTTCTTGAGCATACCTTATGCAGATCACTCTGGTTGCAATTTGAGCAGTGTGCACTCATTCGTGGTGTGTATTGGGTTGCAATGGATGATTTATAGGCCATTCAGATGCATTGCAGTCCTTATTAGATGCACTGATAGCCCAAATTGCCTTGTGGGATGCTATTTTTATGGACGCTTTGCACACAGATGCTATTTTATGCTGAGGGACAGCTTTGACACATTGCAGGTGATGCACTGATAGTGCTATGCTCTCTTGGATGAGATAAAGGCTGAGTATGTTGCTGCCACAGAGGGTTGCAAGGAGGCTATATGGCTTGATCGGCTAGTGGGAGATTTGGGGATTCATACAGGTGTACCGACATTGCATAGTGATTCCATGAGTGCTATTCAGCTAGCACAGAATCTGGTGTTTCATGCAAAGACCAAACACATCGAGGTCAGGTACCATTTCATCAGGGAGGTACTTGAGGACAAGCGCATAGAGCTTGTTAAGGTTCATACAGATGATAACCCTGCAGATATGTTGACGAAGAGTCTACCTAGTCAGCGGTTTGAGTATTGTCATGTATTGATGGGCATTGGATAGTATGCTCACTAGTTGTTCTTCCTTAAAGGCACATTGGACACTAGATGGGGGCCATGCGTGGCCTAATGGCTGGATGACTTCAGATAGAGTTGGCACATTGCAAACTAGGCTACATGCAAGTGCAAAAAGGCATCCCATGACTGACCGCACTGAGGGTAGATGGAGCATTTCCTGGGGTAGCCCACTCTCGGGATGCGGGGCCCGTTTGGAGCCCCAGATGATCCCGGATGTCTTGGGCCGAACAGAGACCGTAGGATAGTTGCTCTATTCTGTGCCACAGTTCTAACGTGTGGTCGGTGGCCTATTTCTAGACCGACCTCCAGTCGACCATTTTGGGCCGATGGAGTCGGTCTCCCAATTGGGTCTAATCGACTACGACTGGTGGCTATATAAGAGCAAGCCCCTAAAGCCCATTATCATCACTGGCTATAGCAACCCTGATTCCTTAGCATCCAGCCTCCATCTTCTATTGTTTCCAGCACGCCATCGAAGCTTCTCACACAGGAGCGCACGGCTGGGAGGCAGCGCCATCTATTGTATCAGTTTTACAATAATAAAATTTTTGATTCTCCATACTATCTGCTTTTCTTTCTTGCATGCGAGATCCTATTATCTATTGAGCACAGACGTTGTATTGTTTTCTTACATGAAACTCATCCTAACTCTTAGGATTGAGAGTGCCTTGTTGATGCTATTCTATCAACAAGGAATCCCAACCCTTGGGATAAAGACTTTCCCGGTACTACTGGGTTCCCACCACCATGAGGCAGTTGATCAAGTGAGCGATGTCAAGCAAGCAAGACTAAATAAGCGAGCACATAAAAGTGAGCAAAGGAGAAATGGTTGGGCTACCAACACATAATCTCATTGTATGTATGTAATCATTAATAAAGATTTATAGTGCTTTCTCAACATTGAACATGATTATAACATAATATTGCAAGTGCACATTAGTAATAGTGTTCTATATTAGATTCAATAGAAATACTTTGGCTACCAACAACAGGTACTATATAGTTGAACTGCATCACTTGAGAAAAACATGACCTCACGATATGTATGTACTGATCATTAATAAAGCTTTATAGTATCACCATAATTTTGAAGATGATTATAACATAAGCTTGCAAGTATACATTAGTGATAGTGTTATTTATTCTCACAAGATGAGCTTGCATAGAAATGCTTTAGCTACCAACATGTAAAATATAGTTGAAGTGTATCATTCAATAAAAACTTCAACATCGAACATGATCATAACATGTTATTGAAATTCTACCTTAATAAAATTATTCTATATATTTTCATTAGAAGAACTTTCATAGTAAACATTTGATTTTTTTGTACCAATATATAAATAGAGTTCTAATATGCTCCTATTACGAGCGGCCTTGCTCTGAATCTAGTGCAAGAAACTGGCAAAAATTCCATTAAATTCATATTTTTGATGCATGATGTTTTACTAAAGGGTGGAAAGGTCATGATAATCATCTAAATCATGCCTTGCCATTCATTTTGATATGTAACATGACCCCATTTGGATTTGTAAATCAAAAGATACAAGATGTCAAAATTTCCATCTTTTGGGCCAAAAGAGGGAGCGCATTAATGCGCTGCCTGTTTTGGCCCAAAAGATGAGAATTTTGGCATCTAAATTCTCATCTTTTGGGCCAAAACAGGCAGCTTGTTAACGCGCTCGCTCTTTTGGCCAAAAGATGAGAATTTCAACATCTTGTATCTTTAGATTTACAAATCCAAATGGGGTTATGTTACATATTAAATCAAATGGCAAGGCATGATTTAGATGATAATCATGACCTTTTGCACCATTTAGTAAAACTTCATGCATCAACATGTGAATTTAATAAACAATTAGCTGATTTCTTAAGGAAAGTTTACTACTAATAGGGACCATGTCAATATGTTGTCTATTTTGGCTTCTACCAATGATTTCTATAAGCAAAGATTGATTTGTTTTGGAATTTGACTCATTTTAAAGAAAGGGATGTACTTACTCTTTAGATTTTGTTGGATTAGTGGGATGAAAGAGTGATTCATTAGGGAGGATTTTTGGGCAAACAAAAAAACATGGGTTTTTTTCCAAGAGTGAATAGAGTTTCAAAAACCAAGCATTTGCACATGCATGTAATGTGTTAAAGGAGTAAAATTCTTGGATTCTCACAGGGCAACATTCGATAAATGCTACAAGGATGTTTATAACTAAAGCACATGGAGAAGCCTTCAATCAACAAAAAGGTTTCGATACACGGAGGAAGGCGAGAATTGTTGTCAATGTGCCAGTTGAAGCAAGTTGTAAGATATCATCAATGGCCAACATGGAGGCACATACCATTTTGAAAAATCAGCCATATATTGATATCTTGCAACACCTAAGGGCATAGTGGGTTGCATTTGGACGACCAAAGAAACCAACCCAAGGCCTTTTCAAAGGGCATAAAGATCGACAAAGTTGGATGTGAGTGATAAACTTTGTTTTCTATGCATTATTTATTTCAAGAATGTTTATGGCTTTGTAAAAGAATTGATAGTAGTGTCAATTCCTTGATGTGAGAATGACACCAGTGTCATTTTTCTTGTTACCAAGTCATGCTTTTGACATGGTAATGGGATAATGGTGCTAGTGTCATTCTTACCTCTATTACATGATTTGGATTAGAAGAATGTCTAAGATGATTTTGGTTTTTTTTTAGAATTTTGTAGGAATCGCAAGCGTGTCGATGGGCGCGAGCTTTGCTACTACCAAGGACACACACATGGTCACATACAATGATGACATCTATGAACAATGGATTCGGATTTTGAAATTGGTGAAGCAGGGTGATCTTGAGGGTCGAAATCCCACAATAACATATATGAGGTGTCTACTAGGATTGGAAGACGATGATGTACGTGCACTCCAAGAAGAGATTGAGTTTCAAGAAATTGTCTTGGTCAAGTCAAGCAAAGATAGAGACTCCATTGAAATGTCTCAACAAGCAATGGAGATTAAGCATGATAGGGACCTAAAAGAAATGCTCATCCAGGAGTTCAACTCATGACACCCTTCTCCCCAACATCAAACATGGGACGCCCTTGCAACTTACTTCAAAATTGATTCAATTGTTTATCAGAGCAAGGGTTCATGTGAGTCATGGGTCAGAGAGAAGCTGCAAGTTGGCAAGTCCACACCTGATTTCCCAGAAACCACATCAATCTATGTTGATTGGGTGATTACTTCAATAGAGGGTAACAAGTCTACATCGTACTCTTGTTTTCCTTGGAGAGTTATTCAAGTGAACATGGAGATGGAGGGGGCGAACTTTCTAACACATCACTCCAAGGGACGGCTTCCAATTAGCTTGTGTGTGCTTGACATGAGGGATCTGCCAAAGGCATGTGTTGGGATAAGGTTGCCTTCAACAAATTGCTCTATGATTTGATGGAGATTGTTGCCACTCCATCACAGTATGTATTGCTATCATTTTTTACAATGACACAGATGGTGAATCTCAAGGAACTCGATTTTGGCATAGAAGGTTTGTGGGTGTTATCCATGAATTAGAGAGTGCACAAAAGGTTTTCCCTGAGCCCTTCTATTTTTTGTCGTTTGTAAGCTCACATGATGAGTTTGATGGATTTGAGCAGCTGTTAGATGATGCACCTCTATCGATATACCAAGGATCATATTATGCTTGGTCGACTTGATAGCTAAAATCCTCTTTTGGATTGCAATCAGTGTCTAGATACACTGTATCAAATTTTTGCATTTCCTTGTTTGCAAGGAACATATTCCCATGTTCATTTGCAAAATGACTGTGACTAGAATGTCCACCACGATGATTTCCTCTACCGTAGAAATTCCCTCAATTTACTGTTGGATTGACCACCTTGGTCATACTACTTCTTGCAGCAATCTCTTTCATTGTGTCCAAACTTATGATAGTTTTTGCACTGAATGTTTGACACGGTGGATGCATTCCCTCGTCCTTGGAATCTTCCTCGATTGGAATGAATTCTTCTTTGCTGATCCTGATGTTGCTGTGCTGAGGATGATGCTGATGCTGACTTTGCTGATGACTTTGTTACTAATGATGACCACTTCTCTAGAATGATCTACCTTTGCCTCTGCCTCTGCTTCTTGTTGAAGCTGTGAATGCCTAATCATTAGAATGACCTTTGCATGCATGAATGGCTTGAGTCATGAGTTCTTCACCAAGTAAGACTAAATGAAGTTCTCCCAGTGTCGGTATTTGCCGTTGAATGGCAATACTCTGGACTAGATTCTCATATCCCTCTCCTAGTCCATTCAGGATGACTTGAACCATTTCTATTAGATTCATAGTCTCTCCTATTGCTACTGTGAGTTGATTGTTGTAGTCTTTGATCCTCAATACATAAGCATTTTACTGTTGTTGTAGAAACTTTGGTTGATTTGGTTTCTCAGTGTGAGAATCCTAGAAGTGTTCTTGGACTTGTAGAGAGGTGCGAACATATCCCATGCTTCTTTTGATGTCTTAATGGTGTTGAGCTATCCTAGCATGACATCTTGCACATTTTGCTTGATTAGATGATATGCATACTTATCTTTCTTATCCCATTTTGCCTATGCTTGGGCAATGGCGAGATCTGCTACAAGTATAGAGACTGTTTGTGTAGCTGCAGATCCCGCTGCTGGTGATGTGATAACAGGTGGAGTAGAGCTACTACTGGCTGGATTGTCCAATGGTCTAGGTGTAGATCCATCGGCATACTCCCATTGTCCTGAAGTACAAGAATGGTCTCCATTCGCTATTTCCATGTGTCGTAATTGGAGTTGTCTACTATCTTAGCAAATGCCTCCAGATTGATGTTGCTAGTCATAAGACATGGTGCAAGAAATACTCAAAGTGTCATGAAGATCACTGTCTGAATCAACTGCAAAACACTTACTGTAGCAAGTGAAATGTGAACTATCAATGAAGGTAGAGTTGCAATATATATAATCTGATAATCTGATCTGAATTACAAAGCTTGTGGCAAATGATGTCGGGAATAGCCAAGAGGCTTTACAAGGCTAAAATGATGTGCAAAATGCCGTGAAATAGCCGAATAGGCTTTACAATGATGGCATGTGTGTGAAATCAAATCATGTGCTATCTACCCACTTATGCCTCTGGACACTCTAAAGGCTGCTCACTAAACTGATGAATGTCAGGTTTTAGGTAATGTGATGGTGTGAAACCGTATGTGAGTGTAGGGACTAAGGAACTAGTCAGGAATTTCAGGCATGGCTTAGATTGACAACTTGGGGAGATTCAAAGCATCCCCTCTATGGTCATCTAGTCTACTCTGATCTAGATCTATACCAACCATAGATTGATGAAAGAATAGCAAATAATTTCTTTTCTATGGTTCCTTTTATGTGCTAGGTTAGATGCATCGATGTAGAGGCTAATGTGCATGTAGGAAGTGGATTTTTCAATGAGGCTCAAAAGTTAGTGATACTTGCCCGAAAATGTGCGCATGATGTGATGAGCATATAGAGCACAAAAAATTGATCGATTTTGCTTTTTGGAGCGCCCTCAAATTCTTCCTAGATCAAGAGATACAACTTGATCTAGGTGGAGGGGCAAAAGGAGTGCAAATGTGCTCAATGATGATGTGGTAGTCAGGGGGTCCTATGCAATGATTGTGCCTAGTAGGGACTGTGCCTGTGGAGCCCTATGCTGAGGTGGTAGGAGTGATCACATGCAAAATGCCAAGTGTGCCAAGCAGCGAGTCAGAGTGCCTATCATGGGACTGTGGTAGTGATGATGTGGCAAAGCTGACTGGACTACTAAGTAGACTAATGAGGTGGTAGGTTGGTGATGTGGCATGTGCCACATGGATGCTGATGTGGCAAATCAAATGATGTGGCTACCATCATGTAGATAATGTCGCAGTGCTAACTAGATTGCTGACATGGTAGGCGTGTCAATCATTAGTGACATGGCTGGTCCTTAGTTAATGATGACATGGCATGTAGGGTGCCAGATGCTGATGTGGCATGATAAGGTGCCTCGTGGCACTTTGGTGACCAAGTCTAGAGTTGGGTGGACCTTGGGTGAGGATAAGATGTGATTTGCCATGTGTCACAGCATGGGCAACCGAAATCTTTTTTATTCGACAGAATCTTGAAGATTATGTCATCTTCCCCATGGCTGCCTTGCTATGTGAGAAGCCCACATTAGAGAAGGCACTAGAGGCCGTTTGTGTGCAAAGGCCATCTGTGGCTTGTGGGGTGAGCCGCTTGTTGTTGGCTGTGGTGGAGCATTTGTGTAGGAGGCAAAGGAGGTTGGTCGTGGTTTGATGCAAAGCATGGGCTTTTTGTTTTGCTGAGGTTGGAGGCGACCTTGTTGGAGAGGAAGCGCACTATTTACGTTAGCTTATGCAATGATGGTAGATGGAGCCTTAGGCTCAACGTTGCATGTAGGTCATGCACTGCAGCTGTTGGCATTTGTAGGTCAAGAGCAGCCACTTGTTGCTGTGGTAGTGAGACATTGTAGTTTTGCCCCTTAGCCTCGAGTTGGTTATGTGTTGAAGCACCATCAAGGCTTGCAGACGAGGGCATTGTAGTAGAAGATGGCATCATGGCCATTGCAGCCTTTGAAGAAGGCTATGGTTTTTTAGCCTTAGTTGGAGCTACAGCCGTGTAGAGTATGGTGGCCATGGAGAGCTCTTGAGGTCGTTGCATAGTGCGTTGGAGGCTAGGTCCTTTTGTAAGAAACTATCATGTGTTGTAGTAGTTTGGAAGAGAACCGTTGCTTTGGAGAGATGACTGGCTACCCAATTGCTAGGACATGTAGGCGCCTTAGGCAAGAAGTCCCTACTATAGTAGAGAGTCACAGCTACTACTTGAAGAATTAGTAGACTTTGTTGGAGAAGCTATGCCATACAAGAACCCGAACCTCTCACAAAGAACCACAGAACTCCGAGAGCAAACTTACTCAGACCTTACAAACTCTTGAAATCTCTCTCTGTTGAAGCTCTCAAGGAAATAAATCTCTCTCGTTCTCTCTCAAACTGAAATCTATCTTTCTTATCTCCTTCTCACAAGAACTCCCACAGTCTCTCAATGATAGAACGGAAATAAATGATAGAAATTCTTCCAAGTGGATGGAAATTTCCGTCCACTTGGAAGAGATTGAGTGTTCTCTCAAGGAAAGAGAACACTCAATCTTTCAATCTCTCACAAGCAGATTGCAATGCCTCAGTGGAAGGCAAGGGAGCTCTGATACCATGACAAAATATGAAGAGGGGAGAGGAGAAGAGTGGAGATGAGGAGAGAGGGCACAACTAGAGTTTGAATCTTTTGTAAGTTTCAAACTCTGTTCCATGGGAGTGGATGCAATGTTGCAATCTGCCATATGAAACTTTTTCAAGAGACTATCAACATATTTTAGCTGGCTCATTAAGGTGTTGTTTGAGTCTCTCCAGAACTGAATACCAAGACAATACTGCATAAGTCCAAGATCTTTCATATCAAACTCTGCAGACAAGTCTTGTTTTAGCTTTCTAATTATGAAGCTATCCTTGGTTCCGGTCACAATTAGATTATCTACATACAAAAGTGCAATAGTAATGGACATCTTCCCCTTGAACTCTATAGTAGAGAGGAGTATGATCTACATTGGACTTCATGTATCCCAGATCAGCAAAATACTTGTCGATTCTACTGTACTAACTTCTGGGTGCTTGCTTTAAGCCATAGAGACTTTCCTTGAGACAGCAAACCTGATTCTCTTTTCTTGGTTCAACATAACCTGTTGGTTGTTTCATGTAGACTTCCTTATTTGAGTAACCATTGAGAAAAGCATTCTTGACATCTAGGTGGTACACATTCCATCTATTGAGTGTCACTAGTGATATCAAGAACCATATGGAATCCATGCTTGCTACTGGAGAATCTAGTCCAAAGTATAACCATTCAATGGAAAATTCCAACACTTGAAGAGCTACAGTTAGTGTTATTTGGTGAAGAACTTAGGAGTCACGCCATTCACGCATGCAAAGGTCATTCCAATGATCAAGCATTCATAGCTTTAGATAGAAGAAAAGTTAGAGGCAGAGGAAGAGGTATATTATTTCAGTGAAGTGGTCATCATCAGTAACAATGTAATCATCAAAGTCAGAATCAGCATTAACATCATCCTCAACAACATCAGCATCAACAACCAAGAGGAAATAATTCCAACAGAGGAAGATTCCAAGGAAGAGAGGATGCATCCACCAATTTGTCAAACATTCAGTGCAACTACTATCATAAGTTTAGACACTATGAAAGAGATTGCCATAAGAAGTAGAACCCAAGACTTCAGCTGAGGTCCAAGGACACCGATTCTGCATGGCAATTACAGGTTTCACTCATTGGAATGATTACCAATGGGCATGGACATGGTCATTATGGACACTTCACCCTCAATGGTTTGTGGCCATTTGATCCCAACCTGATGATTGGATCGCTCTCAATTTGTATGCACAACCTCGAGAGGATGGATATGCATGAGCTTGGAGACCTTGCTACCAATGGGATTTCAAGAAGTAGTGCTAGCCTTTTGAATGCTCTATGCTCAAGAAATGCTTTGGACTCCCATTACAGTTATATAGGTGCACATCTTTCCACAAGTAGAGCTAGCTAGTCTGAAAATGTATATGTCACAATCACAAATGCAAATCTAGAAATTGTATCAGAGAGTGTCCTGAATTCTATCACGGATGCCATGACAACTTCCATTGCAAGGGATGCAGAGACATGTATGAATTTATTGCCATCAAATACAAGAGAAAACCCACCCTCTTTAGAGTGAAGTGTTGTTGTTAAGCCACCATTCCAAAAGGTGCTAGAGAACTTGCTACTCCATCTAGATAATTGTGGGTCTGAGAACAAAAATAGATACTTGTTTGCATACATTTCTCTTCTTGTAGCAAGGGGCATTTTCAAGACAGTTCAATAGGGCTTCTTGATGGTAGGGTACACACATGAGGACATTGATGCAATGTTCAGTGGGTTCTCTGAGAGCTTGCGAGTGGGACAAACATTCACTTTCCCGCATCTAATGGATACATTCAAAAAATGTACATCATCTTCACCAGCACCATTTCTTCTTACACGGGTTCCTAACTTCAAGGATTATGTGGATGGCTACCTATGTGATGGGCAAGAAATGCTAGTTGGTCATACAAAGCCATTACAATTTCAATTTTACATGCAAGGTGATAGACCTATGATCCAGTACAAGGTGCATCCAAAATCACCGAATTGGATGCCCATTGAAGGGGGAATTGAGATATGGGAAGAAAGATAGTGAGGGTCAACCATTGTTGCCAACAAGTTGCCTAGATATACTGCCAATTGCTACATTTGTGAGAGATCACTTGCAAGTAATATCAGGGATAAAGGATTACATTAAGTTTTGGGAGAGATGTGTAAGTGGAAGGAATGCATTGTATGAGTCCTACATTAGGCCAGTGATAGACTATTGGAAAACCATGATCGGTGAGCTCGAACAAGAAAGCATCCCAGAGGTAGGAGTGTACAGAGAGTTTTGGCCAAGAACACAATCACGTGATGAGGAGGATGGTATAGATGCTTGCATTAATGAGTTCCAAGGCTATGAGGAATGGAATGATCAATATTGCAGGCCTATAAAAGGTAAGCCAAGGGAAGAGTTTAGACCAACGGTGGATGTTATGCAAGGTGACTTCGTCTTGGTGAGGCCATCAGACCCTATATACCCCATATGGCTTGGGGTTTCCGTATTAAGTGCCAAGATGGATGATGCATCTCCTAACTTCAAGAAATTGTTAATTCAGTATTGGGCACCATAAGTTAAGAGAAAGGGGCTCAATGATGCATATGCCTATGTTGATTACTAGAACAAGTATTGGGCGGGTAGAGAATAGGTTGGATCCACAAGTATGGGAGTGTATTGATGCGATCTTTTGGTCATGGACATCAAAAGCCATAAATAGACCCAAGAAGATTAAGATTTCACAAAGTGTATGTATCAAAGCACATGAGAGCTCGCTTGGTATCAGAGCATAGAAAATGGTGTCGATTTTCTCCCTCTTAATCTCCCAGACTTCCATTGAAATGTGTGTTCTCATGTGATGTTTCTCAATTGTTCTTATCTTGTCAATGGATATTTACATATTATTAATATGACAATTTTCAAAAGCTATCCTTCACCAACAACTACTTTGTTTCTAGTGGTTCACTATGCATGGTGTTTGTTAACACCACCAAATACATGATTTTCAAACTCTACCACAAATGCTTTTTTTTTGTTGTTATACGCAATGAAATATTTCACACCAATAAAGTTTTTCATAATAATTGGAATTTCCAAATATTAGCATATTCAATATTGACAAAAATCCCATAATCAATTAAACATTTCCCAAATTTAATGAAGCCTTTCCCAATTTTAATAAAATCCACCCAATTTCAAATTTCCCAAAATGCAACTTTTGTCCCACTTTATCTAATACGGTGTTACAAGTTCAATGCGACCTAAAATGCTTCAAAACACAAATAGGCCAAAGGGCACGCTATCGAGTTTGATGCTGTGTATTATGAAATGCAATGATCTTTGGCATGCTTATGAGCCATATAGCAAGCAAGTGGATGGAAAAAGAAACAATTCAAATTTGTAAATAGTGTTGGATTTATCAAAAGATCTTTGCACATGCACAAATTGCACATTTTCAACTTCTTCCATTTTAGGGTGAATCTAGATACCAATACCAACAACTATTAATGTTTTAAGACCACCATGCAGTAGTCCTACTAGTTTGGATTCCAGATTTTCAATCCATTTTGGTTTTCAACAAATCAAAAAAAAGTTATGGAGCGTGCCCTCAAATGGGTGTGTATCACTTTAGCACAACATTGGAGGCCCATTAATCCATGCCTAATATTCTCATTTAGGTGTGTAATTGGGTTGAGGAGAAGCTCATGTAGTGTACTTTTGAATGATTACTTGGTTGCATGTATCTACATAATAAAATTTTGATTTTTTTGAATAAATTGATGTATCCTATAGTTTTCAAGATGCATTCTTCGCATGCAATATAGCACTTGTAATTCTTTAGCAGTCTCATTACAAATCCTTATTCCATAGATTTTTTGTCTCATGTTCAATTTTAGAATATGTATTACAACTTGAAGACAAAGATAGCTGAATTCCATTGAGCAATGCATAAGTTATGGGTCATGCAAAATACCTATATACAGAAAATTCCTTGAACCTCGCCAAATTTGGCTACACCCAAGCAAACAATGACCCATGTGTGCATGCATGCACATGCATGTGTGCATGTGCACACACACACACACACACATAGAGAGAGAGAGAGAGAGAGAGAGAATTTAATTGGATAATTAAGAGTAGCTTACAATAGCCATGGACATGGGGTGCATGTGGAATCAGTTACCCAAGAAGCTAGAGAAATGTGGGGGTGGAGTGTGTTAGAATTCATTGATCCTCTTTAAGGTTTCATAAATATATTTTGAACTTTTAGAGGTGGATTAAAAATGATCTCCTTAATCTTGCTTGATATAGCAAAAACCACTTTTTGCATATACATGAAGGTATTTACATATGGGTTCTAGCTTTCCATTCCTAATAAGAAACTTCAAATGTTTTGAATAAGTGGATTTAAGATTGCCTTAGGTATGCCAGATTGATAAATTTAGAGAACCCATTTTAGACCTTGTGTCCTAAGGTTACATATATTTCTATGTGTGTGCACCCTTTAGGGTGCTTTGGTATTTTTTAAGACTCTATTCATTAGAGGTATTACCCTTGTTGTGGTAGGTAGCCTCAAGAGAGAACTTTTCCTTTTGAAGTCAAAGTAGTTCCTATTGGAAAAGCTTCAGCTTGGGACATTGCATGAAAAGCTAGGTTAGCAAGCTATCATAGTATTTTTTAATATCAGATGACCTTTTTTGGAAGCAAGAGATTGGTATGTGGAACTCTAAAGCCCATGTGGTGATTCATATAAAGCTTCGAAAATCCATTTTTGTAGGTGTAGATAAAAATTTTAAATATTTGACAAGTTTGGAACGTGAGTAGTTTGTAGCCTATAACCTCATTGTTACATGGTTTCCAATTTATATTAAGCCAAGACTCTCGATGCTCATCTCCCTATGCACAATGCCCTGTTGTCATTGGAAAAAATTCTTGCAATGTAAATCGATGGGTATGCACGCAAAAACTTTGATTGCCATTGGATTTTGTGGGGCGAGCCTAGCTTGTTGTGATTTTAAACTCTTTAACTGATGATGTTTTAATGTCAAAATGGCACAAAGATCAATCGATAGATGATCAAGATGGGATCAAGATCAAGAATGTAGCACCAAAAATGCAACAAGTGCTAGAGGGGTTTGAAGAATTAACCTTATATCATTACTTTTGCCTTGGATTACACTCAAATGTAGCTAGGAAAGGGGTAGCTACTATGGCATTACATGCATATGGGACACCAATAGAAGACAAAATAGTTGGATAATAAAATGCTCTAGCCCAATTCACATGACCAATAGGGGAGATAGCTTTGCATTCCTGGTGCATGCCTCTCAAAGTGTAGTTGTCAACTTTTGTTGACTCAAATAATGCCCTCTTTCCTCATAATTGACATGATAGTTTGGCTAACAATGAAACCTCCATGGTCGAGTTGCTATTCTTGCATCCTTATTAAGCCTCAAGGCCTCGCACATTGGTTCATCTCCTATACAGTGGGATTAAATGCACATCAGGTTCACCACATACACATGACCAATCACCATGTCTATTAGTGTCTTGGATTTGAACCTCACCAAGCTACTGCTCTCACCTCTATGCTTGCCTACCAATGCCCTTGCCATGATTTGCTAGCTTGCTTCAAGCTTAATCACCAAGACCTCAATGATCATACCCTCATCATCATCACTCTCCATTTTCATTGATTTTAACTCCTATGGATACAAAAGTTTCTCACTATGCTTATTGTCAATCCATCTATGGCCAATCTTGTGATTATTTTCTCCTCTTGAATTGCATGGATTTCACTCCCTCCTTTTGGGAGGCCATTTGAAATTGGGCGACACAACAATTTACATATAATAGAAACATATACATATCCACCTACACCCACGGGTCTAAGGATAGATATAAGAGTGTTGGAGTTACATCTTATGTACACATGGCTTGTGGCTCCTGCCTTAAAGGAGCGTTTGACTAGTACATCCAAAAATCTTGTGGTGTGGCGGTGGCCACAAGTCTTTTGGCTCGTCGATGTGTGGATGCTAATGGGAGGACATGCATGCGAACAACCACAAAAACAAAGATGGGTCTCAAAAGATGATCGACTTCAGATCTCATGATATGCAATGTATGGAATGGAATGCTTAACATATACTATTTGGCATGCTTTCAAGATGGTTATCCTATCACTAGATATTTCATGATGGAAATAAGTTTATACTTCATAATCAAGGCTCTACAACTATTGGCAAGGGACATAAAGGCTAAAGGGACAATCTAGTAAGAAAGTTGCAATGGTCAAGGAAAACAATATTTCAAGAAAGTAGCTAGACTTCAAGAAAGTTGCAATCGTTGAGGAAAACAATAGTGAACAAGTAGGTTATAAACTTCGTGGAGGAAATGTGCTAGTTGTGGACTCATGGGCCCGGGGGGGGCGGGGGCACTATGTAAAAACCCCCATATAGCACATGCGATCAAGGGGAATTAATCAAGGAGGTTGTATAGGTCACCTAACTCTACACTTAGCAAAGAGAGGACTCAAAACGTGAACAACCAATTAAGATAATAGATGACTCTAACTGTTAAGTTTTTAAGTAGGGTGTTGGACATGCAATCCCCATATTACCAAAATCAATGATGTTTGTTATAACTAGGTTCCAAAACGATCCATGCAATGCAAGAGACCCTTGGAGGAATTGCTGGAAAATAGCATGCTCCAAGAATAATAGATAGCCTGCTTTAAATATATTTTTCTATGTTTACAAAAAGTGAAAGAGATATGTGTGATTGGTGAATGCAATATATAGATTTTTCAAGTTGCAATATAAATACAACTATTGACATTCAGCTAATATGTCAATATCTTATCCATTTACAAGACTTATTTAAGATGCTACTCGATACTAATATTCTTGATGTTCTAAAACTCAATACCTAGGCAAGGGCTCGTTCCCTCGAAGTATAATTCTTTGGGTAAGAAAGCGCACCACCTCCCCATCCACACATTGTGTGGTTGTTATAATTACATTATATATTACTATAAATATATTTTTAATTGATGTTTTGTGTTATATATTTTTATTTCAGTCTAAATTTTTACAACATTCCTTCTTTTGGTGCATATTCATGATGCGAGGGAACATTCGAAGTCAATAGAAATATCTAAGTTCGATGCAAGGCTCCTTGGGGGGCCACTATGTCCATATAGCATGTGCGATCAAGGGGTGTTAAAATTATCCCCTACCTACAGATTTTTATACCTATATACACCCCTTCTATAAATTTTGAGATGATTAAAGTATCCCTTATATATGGAAATTTTCACTTTTTGAATTAAAAACCCCTTAGGTATGTATATTTTCTGTAAGTACATAAAAATATACAACCCCTTATGTTGATTACACGTGCTACCTTACATAGTCCTTAGTGGCCCCCCTAAGGCAAGGTTATAACCATTCATATGGTTATAATCCATGTCACAATACTACATAGGTTGCAACCAAGGATGAATTATGAGCTCTTGTGAGCATAGCCTTATCATGTATTTGTTGGGACACAAATCTTTGGGCATCACGAAGTCAATAATAAAACACCACCTTTGACATTTGCAAGGAGGATAGGGCCCTAGTGGACCTTGTATTATGTCCTGGGGGGGGCCACTATGTAAAAGACCCATATAGCATGTGCGATCAAGGGGTATTAAAAAAACCCCCTACCTATGGATTTTAATAACATATATACATCCCTTCTCTAAAGTTTGACAAGATCAAAGTATCCCTTATGTATGAAAATTTTTACTTTTTGAATTAAAAAACCCCTTATGTATGTTTTTGTACCTCCATAAAAAGATAACCCTTTCTGTTGATCGCACGTGCTATCTTACATATTTCCCCCCCAAGATTGTGTCTCATGTCCATATTTTAACTCATTCTTTTTTTTCCTTTAAATTTGTTTCCATAAAGTGGTAGGATCCAAGTTCAATTTCAAGTTAGTAGTTAACATACTCCATGACAAAAATGGAGTCAAAAGGCCATTTAAAGGGCCATAATCTCCTATTTTGAGATGATATGTTATTGTCTCACGCTTGTGCTTTTTGATGGGGTCTAGTCTTCTACTTTTGCTCTAATCTAAACTAGTTCTGTACCTGTGCTTTGTACGGGCGTTAAATGCGCAAGGGAATCTAGGTTGGTGATTTTGAAATTAGAGGTATGCCACGTGGAGGACCTCGGCTTGCAAGGCAAAGTGGTGCCATTGCTCTCCACATGGCACACTACCCATCCTAGTTGAGGATGCACTTTTCTTCATTGGAAAATAATTATACAAAATGGAACTTGAAGCTCCAACTTAACTTTAGACAAGAACTTAAAAGTAAACAATAGAAAGTTGGGCATTTCTTTTAGTGCTATAGGTATTGCCAGAACTCATTTCATCTAACTCCTATTTACGTCAGTCAATGCGTGAACGCTCACTGAAAGAAGGACAGCGGTCGGGCTCTCGTAGTGCACACAAACCGCCACTCTAGCTTCTGCATGAAGAAAGATCTTTTGCATCTTATAAAGGTATCCAACCGTTTCTCCTACACCAGAACCATCTTCATCTTCATCATGTGTCAAATGACAGATTTTCCTATCAATCTATCGCCAAACGAAGCGACAACGAACTCTGCGCGGCTAGAAGCTGGAGCCGTAGACGGATCTCTTCAACGAAAAAGAAAGAGTTCGCAAGTAGAATGTAAAACTAGCAAGAATCCTTCCTTGCCCCAAGCCTTGCCTCTTTCCTGCCGGCCAGGAGCATCTTTAAGATTAAACCCGGGAGAAGGCTTTCCAACTGCACGGTCCTGTGATGCGCGAGTAGCTCGAGCGGGGAGGGTGAGAAGCGACAGTGAGCAGCGTTCACGGCGTGCATCGGGGAGTGCACTGGCAAGCTCGAAGAAATACGACAAGAACTCCATCGAGCATGAAGAGGAAGGAAGAGATGCTTCCTCTCATTGCAACAAGCACAACCACCCCAGAGGCTTTCCAAGTGCAAGGCCCTGGGATGCGCCTGGAGCTCGAGAGGGAAGGGTGAGAAGCGACAGTGAGCAGTGCTTACGGCGTGCCCAGGGGCGTGCATTGGCAAGCTCGAAGAAAGGCGGCAAGTTGACCTTGGACAATCAAAGCGATTCCATCGAGCTCGAAGAGAAAAGAAGAGATGCTTCCTTTCATACAAAAGAGCACAACCACCCCAGAGGTTTTACAACTGCAAGGACCCCTGTAGCTCGAGCGGAAAGGGTCAGGAGCGACAGTGAGCAGCGTTCGCGGCGTGCCTCGGGGCATGCATTGGCAAGCTCGAAGAAATGTGACAAGTCGATCTTGGACGATCAAAGCGATTCCATCGAGCACGAAGAGAAAGGAAGAGATCCAAAAGATCGCAAAAAGCACAACCACCCCAGAGGCTCTCCAACTCCAAGGACCCGGGATGCGCGAGTAGCTCGAGGGGAAAGGGTGAGAAGCGACTGTGAACAGCGTTCACGGCGTGCACCGGAACGTGAATTGGCAAGCAGCTCGAAGAAACGCGATGAGTTGAGCGTGAACAATCAAAGCGATTACATCGAGCACGAAGAGAAAGGAAGAGATGCTTCCTATCATACAAACGATAGCAACAAGCACGACAACTCCAGAGGCGCCCAAGGAAACCAGGGGAACTGGTTGCTGGCGTGCGCTTTGGCGTACCAGTATGTCTGTTGGTCGAATAGCAATCGCCAAGGCTGTGATAAACTCCAATATAGATGCAAGCCAGAGGAGCTGCTCCCACTATTGCAAGGGCCGTCTGCGATCTGCATTCCGGGAGTCGTAAACCCAACACAAGCCGAAAGCTGGTTTGCAGCTTGCGAAGAATCAGTCCGTGAAGCTGCTCAGCGACCGTAGCCCTTTCCCAGTTTCCATCCAGTGCGCGAACTTTCGTATAAGATCCCTCCTCGGATCCTTTGAAATTTTGGAATGCATTTCTTTCCAAGCATTTATTTAGTCTTGTGCCTTTTGTATTGTCCTCTTTCCATTGTTTGCCTTATTGCAAAGTTCTAAAATGACACGTGGCAATTTCATCTTTGGCCCCTTTTCTTCTTTCCATGACTGTGAGAAGGGAGCTGAATACATCCGATTATCTCTCGAAAACTTGAAGAACCCCCCCCCTTTACAAAATGTTCATTGTGTTGACAACCATAAAGCACTTGATTGTGATCCTCGCATCAATTATGACAAACCTTGTAGGTTAAGGGATGGATCAAGTGAACCAAAGATGGAAACCATAAATGCACCAATACACATAAAGCCTTAGGTGCTAAAGGTAAGAGGATCATAACAAGCTTGGGCTTAGCCAATTTTGGTAGTATTGCATAACAGGAGCTTGTTAGTTTCTTGTTTATCTAGCAAGATGTAGTTACCACATGAATGTCTAAACTAATGTACTTTTTCCAAACTTTATAGTCTTGGCATGCTTAGGTAACAAGAAAAGCATAGTTCAAGACAATGTATTTTCAACACATTTTCTCATCACGACACAAACAAAAGTAATATTTAAATATCACCAATATTTTAATGGCACCTACAAGATTCTAGTACTAGGTAGTTACACAAGATTTAGGGATGTTGGTAGTGGGGGAAAGACTCTTGTTTTGCTAAACTGATGCCATCGGTTTAGGTGCCATTTTTTATCGCTATTGTTACCTCAACCATGTTTGAACACGAGTCCAAGCTACCATTCACACCAGAAGCAAAGGATGAAGGTCCTAGGGGAGCCATGCTTGGAGCAAGTTGGATCTGCAAACTGATGGGTTTCTATCTAAGAGTATAATCATGAAGTATGGGTGCCACTTTATGTACTAGAGTGCGTATTGCTAATGTTTTCTCAACCACATTTGAGCACGAGTTTGAGCTAGTGTTTACCAAATGCCACAGATGAAGGTATGAAAGATCCTAAGTAAGCTGCAGACTAGAGTATTGGACTTATAGACTGATGGGATTCAGTTTGAGAGGATTTATCTTCAAAATCATGCAAGCCAAGCTCTCCAAACAAGAAGAGTACAAGGGCTTGGAAAGCATCAAGAAAGAGGGATCGGAGAAAAAGAATGAAACACAAGTCATATTAAGAAGAGATGAGTATAGTAAAACAACTAAAAGGACAATCATAGACAAAAAAATATTATGATGTTTATATAAAAAGAAACTAGCATCCTCTTCAAAGAAGATGGGTTCTGAGATAGTCCCAAAGGGTTCACTATGTATATAGCCCCTATATCACATGTGTGTTCTATAGAATGGGTTTTAAGCACCTCATATGTATGTATATTTCTATGACTCCATGATAGAATAAACCTCTTCTGGACGGATGTGCTATGCTACATATACTTTAGTAACCCCCTAAGGAGGTAATTGTTAGAACATGCAATCATGAGGACATGAATGTGTAGAAGGGAGAGGGCTAATAGAACTTCACCCATGAATGACAAATGGCAAATTTATCAAGGGCATAATCCCATAAACAAAATGGTATGCCTAATTCTAAGGTATATGAATCCAGACCTTTAGTACACATGTCCATATTTTGGGGAGATGTCCTTGGAGTGGTTAGGTGATTGAAGGTTGGGGCCCCTCAGCACAAAATTCCCCATGACACAAACTACCACATGATAAATATTGATATAATATCAGAGCCAACCTCTGACTATGCATGGAAAAGGGATTAAAGGAGATCCTACTAGGTGGCAGAACATGAGTTTTGAGAAAAAGGCACTTCCAAGAAATCATTGAGTGTACAACAAGCAAAAAGTACCCGTGTTAAAAACGTAGTAGACCAGAGGAATTGCAAGAGTTATACTAGCAGATAATGGGTAGAGATTTCTACAAAGTAGTTGCAAAATTGCTACAAAAAAAACACATAAAGAATCCATGTAGAGGGTAGATAAAAACCATGTAAGCATATTATAGAGCCACCATAAGAAGTCATCAGATTTGAGGAAAAAAAAGTAGTTAATTGAAAAGCAGCATTAACTTGGAACTAGCGCTCATAGTTAAGCAAAAAGTACCCTGCATAGAGCAAAGCAAGCTAGCCCATCCGAAATAGTGCCAAGACAGACTATGAGTAGTAAAGACATATGAGAATAGCGCGACTAGAAAAAGCTAGGAAAAAAAACCAAGTAGAGACTAGAATAGCACCACATTGAAGAGCTATGCAAGCAACCAAGGTAGGAACTGATATAGTATAAGAAACCAGTGGCATGTGGTAGGATGGAGAAGGCACTGAGGCCACAAACAACATCTAGAAATTTCATGGATAAAAATCAAAGGATGAATAAAGGGAGATAAGGCTTCTCTCTTCGAAGGAGAAATTCACACAAATTGAAGTGTGAAATATCATTCCAAGTCCTCTAAGACACAATGTCCATAATTACATCCAAAGCAAACATTTAACAAAAGAGATTACATCCAAAGATGCTAGCACTTTTCTAAACAAGTGGAAAGTGTCATAAATTCCATCGGTGTGGACGTCGCAAAGAAATCGGCGATGTGGGAGTCAGTGTCACCGTCAGTAAAATATAACTGACAATGTCGGTATGGGCATCAATATATACTGACATTGCAATGTCGGTACAGGCATCAGTATATACTGACATTTTTATAGAAGTAGGTAGAGGTGTACATTACATGCAAAGAAAGTTTACAAAGTAATGGAAAATGTGCTGAATGGCAAATCCACCAAGGCAATCTGCTACAAAAGGGCAGAAGTGCCAAAATATTAAACTACTAAATGCCCTATCCGACTATTGCTCCTCCTTGCCCTCCTCATCCTCGATCTCTCTGCATGCACCCTTCTCATCCTCCTCGCCCTCCTTGGCCTCAATCTCTCTATGTACGCCCAATCCCTTGCCCTCCTCTTCTGTGTACCTAGCTGCTTCTTCTTCAGATCCCATCTCTCTATCTGGATCTCCAGATGGGTCGAACGTGCCTTCCTAAGAATGAAACGAGTTAGAAAAACGAAGAGCATTGAGTGCAAGACAATCATTGATAGTCAAACGATAACGAAGAGGAATAGGGTATACTGATGTGTGCCGCCACAATTTCCCAATCAATGTGGACTCCTTCTCTCTCCTTCTCCTTAAACCATGCCCTAGATCCAATCCTGAATGCCCTTCTATACTCCTCATTGTCTAGAGGCCTTCCAATCATAGATTCCTATGGATCCAAATTCAATTAGTTAGATATGAATGACCATTAGAAAAATTTTGGACTAAAAAAGGGGCCCTTTGGAGAATTACTAAAATATTAGAGGCTTGGATAAGGGAATATGGTATTTATTATGGAGATTATGCCATGTGGACTTCTCTGTAATAGAGGCTCCCCAAATCTAGGGGAAATTTCAATTTTTTTTCAAAATACCCCAAAAAGCGTCATTGGTGGTTCACAATAAACAATTATCTTTGGCAGGCTTGCCCTGACCATGTCAGGCCTCCTTGTTTTCCTTCCAAGGCAAACTATCCCCTAGCTAGAACTATGCTCACGTTTTCCATTTGGTTCAACCATTTGGCCCAAACTTTGACTTCATAACCAGCTCTCCTCCTATTCTCTCTCTTCCAAAACGTTTCAAACGTTTATTCCCACCACTTTCTAGCAGTAGATTTCAAAATATCTTCTTTCCACTCTTGCTTAGTCATTCTCTCTCCTCTTTGCTCACATTTTTCTTCCACATTCGAAAATCTCTCAGAGAAACTTTTGTGCAAGCTCTGTTCATCCCTCTTCTCTTCCATTCATTCTCTACTTATTTCACTCTCTCTTAGAAACCAAAGTTGTGACCTAAATCTGCTTGGAAGGAGTAAGAAAAACGAGTGTTCTCTCATTTTCGGTTCTTTCCTCTCCTTTTTGGAGTATAGAGAGTCACCTCTTGAAGTTGCAACCTAAATCTACTTGGAAGGAGTGAGAAAAGCAGGTGTTCTATCATTTTTAGCTCTTTCTCTACCTTTTTGGAGTATATAGAGTTAACTCCAGAAGAAGGAACATACTTTCCAAGTAATGATTTCACCTTGAGAGTTTTGTTTGTGTTAAGTAGATACGGTTTTATATCATACTTAGTCTATATGTTTGTTACAAGAGACAAGGAAGAGGGAGAGATTGAGGTGGATGATATGTAAAACTACAATATGATTTTCAACATTTTTTTCTTCATTGGTATAAGAGGGATAGATAGAGGAAGGGAAAGAGAGAGAGAGAGAGAGAGAGAGAGAGAGATTATTTTGAACTGCTATGTTGTTTTCTATTTGAGGGGATGAGTGAGGGAGAGAGAGACATAAAATAGTCCTTTTTTTCTTCATTAGTACAGGAGGGATAGATACATGAAGGGAAAGAGAGAGAGAGAGAGAGAGAGAGAGAGAGATTATATTTAAAACTACTATGTTTTTTTATCTGTTTGAGGGGACGAGTGAGGGAGAGAGATAGAAAATAGTCATTTTTTAATTTGCTAGTATACATTAGGGGAGAAATGGGGTCTCAAAAGGGCCTCAAATTAGTGTTTCCTAATTTCAAGGGATTAGAGGGAGATTTGAGTTGTACCAATGAGAGTGCTCTATAGTGTGGGGCAATGGTATGTTGAGGTGGCCTATTACATTTACTCATAGGTCGTTTTGATTTGAAAAAGATGGTTTCAATTCAAAAAATAGGAAGGAATATCATGAATTTTGGAAGGAAAACCACCACGTTTAGGGAGAGAGCACCTTGTTCTGCCATGTGTCCAAATTTGAAAAAGGGAGGGGGAGGGTTGCATTTAAGGTAGCTCAAAAAGTCAAAAAAGGTGGGCACGGGGTGCAGAGGACATTGCACGCCACGTTGTGCACATGCCACCACGTGTACATGGGAGATGTAGGCACCATTTGGGAAAGGTGGCATGCGCACCAAAACTTAAAGGCCATTTTTGTCACTTGAACCCATGACCACTTGACAAGGGCCCCCCCACTCTTACCACTAGGCTATTGAGCCAATAGTAAAATATCCCTCTACCACGTTTTATTTAATCTAATGTGACTTTTTTCCATTCCATCATGATTCTTTCCAAAACCATGTATAGGCTACCAAAACCACCTTAGCCTCCATTATGTCCCCTCCACATAGGATTGGATTATGAGAACTAATCTTTCACTAATCCATTCCTTATGAGGCTCTTTTGAGACACCAATTCTCCCCTAATGGGAGGGGTAGATAGAGGAAAGGAAAAGAGAGAGAGAGATTGTATTTCAAACTGCTATGTTTTCTTTTGTTGAGGGAGAGAGACAGAGATTGTATTTCAAACTTCCAGGTTTTAGAAGTATTTGAGAAAGAAGGAAGAAAAAGAGATCCTAATCAAAGAGTTTTGGGAGGGAGAGAGAGAGTGATATGATATTGATAATGTTTTCTTTGTTTGTGGAGAAACAGAGCAGGAAGAATATCCTAAACTAAGTATTTCAAAAAAAATTGAAGTTTTGTTTGTGTGAGGGGTACCTTAGAAGATAGACTGAGAGAGAGAGAAGTATTCTATGTCTTTTGTAATAATATTTTGTTTGTTTTTATGAGAGGTTTAGTTAAAGGAGAGAGGGAAGGAGGGGGGAGAGAGAGAGAGAGAGAGAGAGAGAGAGAGAGAGAGAGAGAGAGAGGGAGAGAGAGAGAGAGAGAGACTTGCAAAGAAAGAGAAAGAGAGGGGTAGAGAAAGAGAGAATAGAAGACATAAATTTGGAGGGTCTTTGGAAGTAGAAAGAGCTAATTTTCATCATATGGTGCAAGGGCAGAAACTATGGAAGTAGAAAATGATAGATGTAGTAGTAGTTTACAGTCTATTGTATTGAAGAATGTTAAGGATGAGCATGGAGAATGGATTCCTCAGCTCTACAGGAAATATTCTTGGATCACAATGCAACCCACTAATCGTGGGTGCTTCAAAGTGAGTCGGAGGGATGCAATGGACGTCTCCAAACATTGGAAGGGAAGGATCTTAGATTTTGAAATTTCTCCTTGCAGTAACACAGTGACACAGGTATATATTTAGCATGTCTTTACCCATGCAAACATATATGTGCATCCGAATGCAAGACTTCCATATCATAGGCCCAATTGTAAGTTTTGCAAAGTGTACTAGTACTTCATTTGCTTTTTAAAGTATTTGCATTTATTTGGGGACTTTGACACAATTGTTTTATGCTTGTATTTGTTTTATAGACTTATATCCATCTACTTACAAAGAGTGGGAGCCTGCAGCATGTGTAACTGGGGTGTTGCATGTCCTCCATGTTGAGATCGGGAGTCTTCAGTATGAAGGTTGCACACCATCAGAATTAAAAAAGGACGGGATCTTCTTCTACGACTCAATGTTCATTGTGCCAAATGAAGAAGGACAATATGGTAGATTAGAATCTCTTCCCTTGCCCTCTTTTGATAGTCTAGAATGGCCACTTCCAAGCATGGAGACAAGTGAATCATATAGAAATAGAATGTTTGATGATGTGAGAAATGCTATGAAGGCAACTACTGGTGGAAGAAATGCTGGGTTGAGCTGGTTTCTTCCATTTCCATGCTTTGTTGATTTCTTTGTAAGTTCTAGGCAATTAAGGAAAAAAAAGATTACTTACACTTGCAAGAGCTTAGAAATGGACTGGCTGTTTGAGCTATTTGACAATGGATGGACAACAAGAACATGTCATGCTGAAGATTTAGTACACTGTCGATTGAACACTTCAGATGTGACATTTTGGTGAGCAAATCTTACAATTCTTATTTGTATAATGATGAGGATAGTATGTATTAACAGTCCCAAATTTTGTAGGTATTTCATTGGAAGGCAAAATCTCTGCATGACTTTCACATATGGAAGGTTTAGATGGAAGAACCTTCAATGGGAAGCAATTGATGATGATCTGCACGATGGGACTCATAGTCCTGTTGTCGAGGTATCAATTTATCGGAAAGGACATCCTGATCTAATGTTGGAATTGGAAGAGAAGCGGACCATGCGATTTATCAGGGAATAATTGCAGTTGGCAACAACAACAATGTTTTAAGACCACCATGCACTAGTCCCTATAGTTTGGATTCTATGTTTTCAATCCGTTTTGGTTTTCAAAAGAATTGTTGCCCCTCCCATACTCTAGAGATAGTAGAGACATGATGGCAGGTATTTCATAATATCTAGTTTCTTGGATCTTAGTGCTTCAACAATGCACTTGGCAATGAGGCATTGTTACATGTATGAACAGAAATCATATATAATACAAAGTGTTGTTTCATTTATTGTTAAGATTTTTTTAATTAAGTCTGCACCTCTAGATTGATGGCTCTCTATGGTCTATGAATGATAAGGCGATAAATATTTGTAATTTTAAATTTGTGTGGGTATTATATATATGTATTGTGCAAGAGAGAGAGTGTGTGAGAGAGAGAGATAGCAATTAGAGCATAAGAGAGAGAGAGAGAAGTTGAGAGTGCAACAAGCGACACAAATAATGCACCTGGCCATGAGACAAAGTTAGATGTATGAATAGAGAGAGAGAGAGAGAGAGAGAGAGAGTATTCAGGGACACAAATAATGCACCTGGCCATGAGACATTATTAGATGTATGAATAGAGATAGAGATATACTATGAGAGAGAGAGAGAGTTAGAGAGAGCAGTCAAGGACACAAAGGGAGGGAAAGAGACAGAGGGAGGGGGAGGGACACAAAGGGAGACAGAGAGAGTTAAGATTGCATTTATTCATTTGCACCTCTAAGAGAGAAAAATACAAAAGTTAATTAAGGTCTTTGAGAGACTATGAGATTGAAAAAAAACCCAGATACAAGTGATCCAAAGGGTGGATCTACTAACAAAATACAAAAAGTGTATATGTAAAATTAATGTCCATGACAATGGAGACGGGGATAGAAGAGGGATAGAAAGAGGGAGATGGAGAGTGGGATAGAGAGAGAGAGAGAGAGAGAGAGAGAGAGAGAGAGAGAGAGGTAGAGAATGGGAAGACAGAGAGAGTTGAGATTGCATTTATTCATTTGCACCTCTAAGTTGAGAAAGAGAAAGTTAAGAAAGTTAATTAAGGTCTTTGAGAGAGACTATGAGATTGGAAAAAAACCCGGATACAACTGATCCAAAGGGTGGAGCTACTAACAAAATACAAAAAGTGTATATGTAAAATCAATGTCCATGACATAGATAGCTAAGGGCAACATGGCAACAAGATGATCATCGGGTGAGAGAGAGAGAGAGAGAGAGAGAGAGAGTAAATAGAGACACAAAGGGAGGGAAAGAGATAGAGAGAGAGAGAGAGAGCAAGGGAGAGAGGGGGAGCAAGAGAGAGAGAGAGAGAGAGCAATGAGGGACACAAAGGAAGGGAAAGAAAGAAAGATATATTAACATCCTCAGAAGGCCTTGCGGGTCTATGATAGAGAGAGAGAGAGAGAGAGAGAGAGAGAGAGAGAGGGAGATGGGAGATGGGAGATGGGAGTTTTTTTACTTCATAGCAACAATGCCAAGAAGCCAATTTTGGCTTATCCGTAGGGATCAAACACACACACACACTTACGAGAGAGAGAGAGAGAGAGAGAGAGAGAGAGAGACTTTCCAAAGAAACAACAATAATTATAAAAATATTGTAATTAAGAGCATTTTTAAGGCCAATGCCCATTTATAAAGTACACTTCTAAGGTCATTTTCACATTTTCAGTTTCCCACTCTTGGATAACCTTGCATTCCACAGCCTCCTCTTTCGTCTTCCCGAGCATCCTCCTACACTCATGGCTTCCCCTAGAGAGGCTTTTGACCCGTGGATTTCATCCACTGATTCCCATGCCTCTGTAGATCAGGTTTATCCTATCTTCTGCAAGGCATTCCATCTTGAGTCACACTTGAGAGCTCTCCTTCCTGTTGATAATCCCTCTCTTCAATTTTTTAATAGACTTATCCATGGGCAATCTGTCGCGATTGCTAACTTCCCCCACCAATGGGTTTCATTGGATATTTTGAGCTCTTTTGACTAGAGTGCTAACTTCAAGAAGACACTAGGTAGTGCCATTTGATTCACATGGTTGCTAGGGTCCTAGTGACCTCCCAAATATAATTTTTTAAGGATATGATTTTTCATTTGTGAAAACCCTTATTCTTACTAATTCTTGAAAAATGATATTCTATTAATTCATATAATCTTTGGGTTTTGATGTAATATGTTGGTTGCAGGATATCTTATGGGTTGATGAGTATATTGGATGCAAGAGTGGAACCAAAGAGTCTGGTGGGGGGATGGCATCGATCAACCACTACATCAACAGAGTGGCTCAACACATCTTGGTGTTCCATCGACAATTATGGCTAGATGGAAAGATGAACATCATGAAGTTCAGGGTCCTTACTCAGCAGATGGTGAAGATGAGGCACATCCGTCCTACTGCAGATTGTGTTGTTCTGATTAGGCATAGTGTAGCTTTATTTTTGTTCTCAGACACACGATCTGGTCTACTACATAGTATTATAGCTATTGTAGGGCTAGCTGGCATTACAGATCCCTATTGTCCAACCCTCTCTGCTTCAGTAAGCAAAAAAGGAATCTGAGCCAAGCAGGAAGAAGCGTAGACTAGAGTAGCTTATGCATTCAAGCTTTTGATGATCTTTATGATACTACTTAATCATAAATAAAGAATACCATTTTCAAATTATTTTCTCTTCCCATTACAGAACATTGTTTCCTTTTCTATGTTAAGTAAAATTGAGTATTATCTCGTTTTTCATGTTCTATTGTGATTTGATGTTTATTATTTCATTTTGTTGTTGTATACATCATCAAAAGGTCTTTTGTAAGCAAATTGAGTGCGCATGTAAGGAAATTAATAGATTGCAAACACACTAAAAATAAATTTGAGATTGCACATACAAAGACAATTCTAAAAAAGACATTTTATTATATTGATGCCTATAGGCAGATACAAGGTAGATGCCCATAGGCAGAGTACAAGATAGATGCCCCTAGGCAGAGTACAAGGTGGAGCATACAAAATCCCTAAGTGCCCTTGGGCTTCCTAAGACATACAATAAATTGCATGTCTACGGCGATCACCATGACCCTTTTCCTATGGGTGGCAGCCAACTGGGTGTCATGCATGAGGTCTACTAGGTAGGCCTCAGCTGCATGCTGCAAGGCAAGCAAGTCATCTCTAGGAATATGCTAGGTACCCTCCACCACTCCGCGCCTATAAAACTCGGATGTTGGGCTAAGGTACCTTGCGTACCACCCTTGCAAAGCTAGCCATTAGGATGAGCAGATCGATGGACTTCTGAAACTTTTTGACCTCCCGAAGTGCCACCGTCCTTGGCTTGAATCTATACTGCCTCATTGGAGGAGGGGCCTCTTTGACCTACACTTGGAGCTCGGGCACCTCTCCCCCATCGGCATGGACCCTAATTGTCTGCTCTTGCCTTGGTCCTCTGCTATGTCCTTCGTTGTTCCTCTTCCTCACGCTCCTCCTCTGTGCTCTCTGAGTCATCCGTCTCTATCAAAAGATCTTCTTGTGCCTTCCTCTGTCCCTCTTGCTCCCTGTCTGGCTTTCGAATTGGCAATTTCTCCCTTTGATGGGGATCATCGGGTGGAGAGGAGGGGAGTCTATCACTCTCTGTCTCTGAGTCTGGAGGTGGGTCTAGCTCTGCCAATCTCCGTGGTGCCTTGATCTTGGGCCTGGCCATGGGGGATGGAGGGAGTGTGTGAGAGAAAGGGTGAGGGTGAGAGAGATAGGGTGGAAATGTCAGAGAGGCAAGTGGGATGTGGTGTGGGACTGGAGAGCTCTTTAAATAATGAAATGAAAATGAGGGTGCATTCTTTTATATACGGCTCAAAACCCTAATTTTTTGGTGCCTTAGTTTGATCTATCTCTGCAAGTTTAAAGGCCCATTGCTTTTGATTCTTTTTACCACCCTTTGCAGGCACTCTTGTTTGCATGCACAGTGGACGAGGATGGCTTTTATTTGCTCCATGTGCCACATTAAACATACATTTAATAGTCTTGAGGTCAGCAGCTAGATGCCATTCTACATGGTAGGATCCATAGCCCTCAACTTCAAGTAGCTCACCATTGGTATGACCTTTTATCACACTTGGGATATCGGTTTGGTCAAAAAACCACTTCAAAATTGAATGTGACTCTTTCAGCACCTGCAAAAAAAACTCACATGTTATTTTAAAATATTCTAAGTCTGCATTATCACATTAAAATTCAAATTTCCATAATACCTCAAAGGCAGCCAACCACCAAGTCTCTTGTTCTGATTGCACACAAAGCTGTCTTGCATCATCAAGCTCAACTTCAAGGTCCAGTATTCTATTCATCATCATCAAAATAACTCTTTCTAATTTTTGACCTTTGACCACCTCACTTTCATCAAGCTTTAGTACAATCTTTAGAGCACCATTGCATTCCTCCATTGGCATATCATTAAACTTCACCATGGCTTGCAGAACTCTTCGAACACCCATCACAAAGTTATTGTTGACTGTCAATTCCAATTCTTAAGTCTCTCCAGCCTTTGTTTTCAAAGTTAGTGTACTACATACATCCTAGGGCTCACCGACTAAATCAAGTACGCCCAAATTAAGTGCATGCTTGGCCTTATCAACATTAGTCGGTTTAGGAAGCGAGGCTTTACCTTTTGCTCCCACAGAAAGACATGCTATTTTTAAGCTCTTAAATAGGAGCTGATATGCCCTTGTACTTATCCCTGCAATATCACAAATGCACTAGTTACATTGAAATGCTCCACAACTTTGTTCATTGACTCAAATGTTATCTCTGATTTTAGACTTTTGAATTTTGGATGTTGTATAACAGACTCCAACATTTTTTTGTAAACACTTCACCCATAGCACCATAGTGTTCATCATGGATGTCTAGACATCAGTTCTGAAACACTCCTACACGCTCTCACTTGACACTTCCAGTGACCACTTTTCTTGGATATTTTATCCATTGGATGCAATTTCCTCTTACGTAGTCTTGGACCCATTGGAGTATACTTCATGAATGATAATGTTTTTTCTAACTTCTTGATCTCATCCTTCAGGAGCTATGTTTTGAATCTGTAAGTGAATTGCATTAATAGTGCTCTCTCCTAATTGAGCATCTAATGTTTGAAGCTTTACCTCTGTAATTCCTAATTTTTCTTCTCTATGCCATCATATGCAGACATTTCAACACTTGTAGCTTGCATAGATGATACCAAATGTTGATTCTAAGCCTCCAACATTGCGATCCTTTTGTCTCTTTCATTAAGCAAAGATTGATATTGGCTATGAAGGCTACTTGCTCCATGACCAATCAACCTTCAACAATATCCTAACAAACCATTCTCACCCTTACATAGAAACTTTATTAAGCTAGTCAATTCATGGAATTGAGGAGTCTGACAAGTTTGTGGATCTACCAGATATATTTTCCTTTCAACCACAATTCCATATGTGCTTTTCCTTGATTTTGAAGAGCTACTAAATCACTTTCGCTTGCTAAGGAGGATTCATTCCTTTTTAAAAATGGTGCATTCTCTGCATCCATTTGGAAATGGATATCCACCTTTTTTAAATCACGAGTAGCTTGCATGATTTCATGCACTTTCCACCTAATATATTATAACATTGACATCAACAAATAATATACAAACATGACATGTTTCAGAAAAGTATCAAACCAAGCGAAAATGAAAACCCCAATTGCATGCAAAATCTAACGATTGAAATATACAAATTCAAAAAAACATTTACCTATCATCAAACACTGTTGAACTATGTGAATGAACAATACCTCACAGGGATCTTTGAAGAAAAAACATAATCAAACTTGTCCTCCTCAATGGTCCCTCTTGTAATCCAGGATGCTAAAATTGATGGATTTTTCTCCAATTATATGCTTCCTAACAACTCCAAATCTATTTCAAACCATCTTCTATAAAAAAACCTCAATAGTAAGTGTGTATCTTTTAAAACAAAAAAATCTTTCTTCCTCTTTAAATCATGTTTTAAAACAAAACAACAAAATTACCAAAACAAACTACAAATTAACTACTTCTTCAAAGTCGCATCATAAAATATCATTATTTTCATTGTCTTGCATTGTTCTAAAGGTTTTCTCACCTGAATCTCCATGCAAGTTGCTTTGATAGACCCTGATTTGAGTTGAAAACTAAAAACATTCTAAAATTACATGAATGAGCAATGCCTAATTCTTAGAGCAAGGTTCTTTGAAAGAAAAATGTGATCAAACTTGTCCCTCCCAGTGGTCCCAAATGTGTTCCATGGTTGATGAAGTTGATGGTTCTTGCTTCAAAACAAATTATATGCTCCCAAACATCTCGAAATCTATTTCAAACAATATTCTGTAGAGAACCATTAATAGTAAGAGTAAAAAAGACTCATTTCTCATGGAATTTCTTACAAAACAAACAAATTTTTAATGTTTTCAAACCATGAAATAAAACAAAACAACACAACTACACAAAATGAACTATGAACTAACTCTCTCTTCAAAGTTACATCATTAATAAACAAATCTCATCATAATCAATGTGTTGCATTGTTCCAAAGATTATCTCACTTGAACCTCCATAAAACCTGTTTGGATGGACCCCAAACCTTCACAAATGGTTCGAAATCATGCACCCTTAGAGATTGCAGCAGGGAAACTAACTAGTATTGCGAGATGGGCAAAAGAAAGATTGATTCTCATGCATCAGCAACAACTGCAATGCCTGAAAGTCAATATTCTTTGATCCTTTCTCAAATAATCTCGTCTAGTAGCTCCTTCTAAGCTCCAAACACCTTGCATCATTCATGGCTCACTCAGAACATTGATTGCCTTGTCTTCTCGAATGAAATGATTTCAGATCATGGGAGAATCTCAGATGAGAGAGAAAGTGGCAAGATTTGAAGGAGAAATGCCCAAAATAGAGAAAGAAGAAGGTAGGTTGAATCTCATTCAAAAATTGAACGTTTTGAAAGAATGAGAATGAAATGGGAGGGAAATACAAGTAGAGAAGAGAAGTGACAAGATTTTGGCATGAGAGTCCATCCCATGAGAGGGAGAATAGAGAAAGAAGCTTCCCGCTCAAGAGCGAGAAGGAAATTTGAAAAGAGGGTTGGAGAAAAGAAATTTTCAAAATGGTGCTTAGAAATGAGGGGGAAGCAAGAGGAATGAGAGGGAATGAAAGGAGTATGGTAGTTGGATTGGAGGTTCAGGTCAAATGGTACAAGTTTGGTTAAGAAACTAGGTTTCTCAGTTTGGTTACATTTAAAAAACATGATGGGAGAGTTGAGGTAGCAAGTGGGTGCTCCACCTCATTGTTTGGGCCATTTAATAAAGAAATGGAGAAGTCAGGCCACCTCCAATATTCTATTGCCCTTCACTAGCCAATATTCTATTGGCTTTTATTCACCTTATTCTTCCATGTCACCAGCCCAAGGGCTCCCTTACAGAGCCCTTTTTTAGTCTAAATTTTTTGTAATGAAGGCATTTGAATGATTGAACATATTAGAAATTCGGTAGAAGATAAATATATACTTACCACCCATGCCTCGTTGCTGAGTCTGCCATCGCTCTCAAGGTGTGAAGGACCTATGGTCTCCAGGTGTATCCTTGCCGCCCTCTGCTGAGGCTCAAATGCATCTGGATTCTCCTTGTAAAACTTTTTTGCTCTCTTCCAATCCTTTGGTGCACCCACCTTGGCTTGTGCTTACCCTTCTTAAGATCCTCCCTTAATTCGTTTTTATGAGACCTAAGGAGCTCCCCCATGTGAGTAAGCATGGTATTTTGATCAAACTGATACCCTTTAGGATTTGGAAATCATCTCTTGAGGGCATCTATGCAGGCATACTTGGCTTTGATGTCATGTTGGTTCCGAGGTTTGAATATATCATTGGGGAAGTGGGTGCTCACCAACCTCCTCATGTATCTTGTGACTGCCTTCCCGTCCTCATCTTGTATAAACTCCCCAACACTGTTCACTCTGTAGGAAAGTTCCTCAGGCAAAACAAAGTCCAAAGGACTTGCGGTGGAGGGAGTAGCAGAGCTAGAGCAAGGGGTGGAGCGAGCGCTTAAGGAGTGAGGAGTAAAGGAGCGAGTGGTCTCTGGGGTACTGTGGCCTGTGAGTGGATAGGGCAAGGGACTTGATTGGTACTACGTCTCATGAGGAAGTAGAGACTTGGAGGGATGTGAGTGTGCAAACTCATCTACATCCCTCATGCCACCAGAGTAGCCTCGACCCTTACTACTCTTTATGGACCTACAGTGGGTATGCCTAGGTGATGCCCCTTAGAAGGGGCTACAAGGAATGGTTGTCGAGTAGGTAAATGCATCGATGTCCTTGATCTACCCCCGAGGGGTGTAGGAGATGGAGTAGCTGAGGTCCTCTGGGATAGGAGAGAGAAGAATCTCGTTGCCTCCGTGTCGCTCATCGATGCAAAAAACTTGTCAGGACTCCCAACAAAGCCATGGGCTGCTAGCAAAGGAGTTCCCCAAGGGGTAGTCGTAGGGGTAGGCCCAAGAGGATTTGACCACTGGTGGGGAGTCCACCCAAGGGTAGTCGTAGGGGTAGTCCCCTCACGAGTCGATTGAGTGGAAAGAAAGTCCTCTAGAGAGTACAACCCATGACGTATCCTCTTACAAGGGCCCCCTTAATAACGGGGTCCGTGCTCTCCGGATGTCCAACATGCTAACATGTCTAATTTGGGGGGATTAGACAAACACAGACACAAACAATAAAACAAACAGAAACACAAGAGCGGGTAAGAAGCAAAAAAAGCAATAAATACTTACACTTTACTTCAAAGACAATTTACTACTTAAAACTCAAGTTCAATTTACTAAAACTATGAAAAGACAATTTACTTAAGACTTCATCATATATTATCATATATCTCCGTAAGTTACAATACCATATGTATCCAAAAACGTATTCATATACCAAATTTGGGTCTAAAAGAGTGATCAGATACAAATTTTATCTCCAAAAGAGTTTTCATATACAAAAATTCTCGCAAAAATAGTATTCTTAACAAAATTTGTCTCTAAAAGAGACATTCTCCAAAAATTCCAAAAGAGAGGAGGAGCTCTACTGCTCTGCATTACTATCTGAGGTACCTTCCTCCTCATCACCGCTAGATGGGTCACTCAGGACCTCATCTTCCACTTCTAATATATAATTGTACTCTTCTTGGACTATGTACTCGCGGTCCAAGAAGACGTCTATACAAACCATTATGTCTTTGATAGTGTCCTCCTTGCGAGAAGTAGTCACTCAAAGCGGTCTCTCCAAAGCTTACAGAGATCCCGTAGGTTGTTTCATGCCTCCCATAGAAAATGCCACTCCAATCGGTCTGGATGCAACCCACAACCATGCACTTCGACGTTAAAATTTATCCCATTTGCATCATGTGTAATCTTTTCTGCTACATGTGATAGCAAAGTTTGGATGTCCCGAATGACAACATGGGGAACTAGGTTGGGTTTATGGAAGATTGTCGTGGAGAAGGGTGTTCCATTTTTTTTCTATTTGAAAAAAAAGAACCAAATACGGGCATGTACAACACATTACAAATCATATCAGGGCACTCATTTAAGATCTATAAAAGAATTCACGATACAAAAAAGCTACATTCACATTCACTTCTATTTAAAAAATTATATATATCGCACAAGCCAATATATTCCAAAAATATAATTCTATGAAACTTTATTGCATCCACTCTCCTTTATTCCACAATCTGCGCAAATCACATCCCCTATCACCATATCTGCTTTATTCTCCTCAACTTTTGTACGTTTGATTCTTGGCTTTTCCGTTCTCTGCTTCATCCTCCCTCAATCTTTAAAGTCTCCCCTCTTCTCTTCTTTGTCTCACACCACTCCCCTGCTATATCCCTTGTCACACCACTCCCTTCTCGTCGCCCGTTCCCCTCCTTCCACTCTTCTACTCCTTGTCGCTCGCTCGTCATTTCCTTCTTTTCGCTCCCTTCTCATCACTCTCTCTCTACTATTCCCAATGGCCCCTAGTAAAAAAACTCTAATAGCATACTTGGAGGAGCTATACAGTTGATATTATGACCAGGACAAGACCGATCACAAGATACTGGAGGATTCTATTGAGGAGATGCTAAGCTTAATCCAAGAGGAAGGCCACACACCCAAGGAAGCTCCTTGGGCTAAGGAGCAAAAGAAACAAGAGGTGAACCATAAGAAGAAGAAGAGAGATGACAAAGGAGAGGGTAGCACTTCATCAAAGACGGAATGATGAAGAATGTAATTATAGTTTATAAAGTACTCCAATTTGGAGAATGTAATTATAGTTTCTAGTATATGAGAGGGAGCCCTCTCTTGGATATTTGTTGTTGTAACCCCTCTTAGATATTTGTTATGCTCTATGCATGATGAGATTATGTTGTATCCCTCTCTTTGTTATTTGTTATGCTGTATGAAAATAAGAGAGGGGAAAAGAGAGAGGGAAAAGAGGGAGGGAAAAGAGAGGGGAAAAGAGGGAGGGAAAAGAGAGAAAAGAGAGGAAATAAGAGAGAAACAGAGATGGGAGAAAGAGGATGTGAAAATCAGACAAAGGGGAAAGAGAGGAGTTGGGGAAAAGAGAGGATGGAAGAGGAAAAGAGAGGGGAAAAAGAAGGGAAAAAAGAGAAGAGGGGAAAATAAGAGAGCGGAGAAAAGAGAGAAAAGAGAGGAAATAAGAGAGAAAGAGAGAGGGCCAATGCTTAAGGCGCTAACTGTTGCATTCACAAAAAGAAAAATAGGAAAGAGAGGCAGCACATTCTTACCTAGAAATGGTGTGTCCTGGCACCAGATGATCGCTCGGAAGAAGAGGTGTTTCATGTTTATTCCCCTATAAAAGAGAGGAAACATACCATTTTAAGAAAACTAAGTAGTGAAAGGAGGAGTTTGGAGAAGCAACATTCCAAAGGGTAAGAGAAACCTACAAACAAGGACAAAGCATGAAAACAATAGGTAGAGCTTTCATACTCTTCTCTTTCATGATTGTTTTTCATGTATTGTTTCAGGACTGTTTCTTTGTTTAGAGAAAGAAAAGGAAAGGAAATGAGGAGACAAACTTTAAAGAAAGGAAGGGAAAGTGAAAGTAGAGGAAGGGAAACAAGAGGAGAGGTAGAAAGAAAGACAAAGAAACCAAACAAACTTAAAATAGAAGAGGAAGAGAGGAATTCTTACCTTGAGATGGAGAGGGAGCTGCAACAAGTCTTGTAGGTGTAGAGGGAAAATGAAGGAGAGGATAGAGAGGTCAGAGGGGGAGGGAGGAGGCAAGGGTTGCGGTAGATCATGAGCTGAAAGTGAAAGCGAGGGAGGAGAACACATGAAAAATTGAATGGCATCACAGGATGAACAATGTGGGTTTTTTATTTTCAGAATTTGTCGGTACACAAGCATTGGTATAAAAGTGGGTATATAAAATTAGAGTGTCAATATGGTTGTCAGTATATACTCACACCCATATCAATGAAATAGGGGTTTTATGGGGATTTAGGGTTCAGGGTTTTTGGGGGCTTGGGAGATTTTGGGGGGTGAGTGGATGTTTGAAGGGATTTAGGGGGGATTTAGGCCCTGGGGTGTTTGGTGAGAGGGGATTAGGGGGTTTGAGGGAATTTGGGGGATTTAGGTGTTTGGGTGTTTGGGTGTTTGACTTAACTTGAGGGGATGGTTGTGGATGTGTGAAGGTGGAGAGGATGAGTAGTGACAGCTCATCGGATAGGGGGCCACTTCTCGAGAGTTTGGAGTGGCTTCGTGAGAGATTGCCTTTTCCTTGAATGCATTGCAGGCGAGGGGTTTGTCATTAGCACCGTATTGTCATGTGCCACTTGCAAATGTATGGAGAGGCACCACCAGGAGAGGATATTGGTCGACATGCTAGTGCATCATCGGTAAACCAATGATATTTTAATGATTCATGCATATTTATATTGCTTGTCCTAGTTGCACAAACTAACCTTGTGTCACTATATTATACACGATGAGGAGAGAAGCCAGGGAGCACATGCACCACCACCATAGTTTGATCTAGATGATCTTGAGGAGGATCCTCTAGAGGAGGATGAGGGTATGGTGAACATGATGGATTCTTTTTTTGAAGGCACCATGGGAGATGGGGGTGAGATATCTGATCATTAGATCGTGATGCAAGATTTGGCATCAACACTGTTGTATGATGGTGTGACGATGTCAAACTACAAGCTTGCCTCTCGATCTTGAATTTGCAAGCAAAGTTTCTCAACCTTGATGAGGTTTGGAGCCTTGCTCTTAGTATCTCGTTCCTAATTGTTTTAATTCATTTTGGTATCTCATTCACAAGTTTCTTGGATATGCAAATTGTAATAGGTTTCTCCAGAAGATGTTGCCTATCCCAAATACCATGCCCAATTCCAGATACAAAGCAAAGAAAAAGTTGATGATTGTTGGGATGGATTATGACACCATCCACACTTTCCCTAATAATTGTATTTTGTTTCATCATGAGTATGGCAATTTGGTTAATTGCCTCGAGTGTGGAGCATAGCGCTACAAATAGGACTTGCTAGGGGAGACGATCCCATGAAGGTCCTGAGATATTTTATCATCCCCAGAATACATTACATGTTCAGATGCAACTCCATTGTGCAAATGATGACATGGCATGCTACACACTGGTCCACCGACGACACTTTTAGGATCCCAGTAGATTGTGATGCTTGGAAGCACATAGACAACATGTGGCATGACTTTGCAAGGGAGCCACGCAATTTACATCTCGGGCTTGCAATGGATGGCATGAACCCTTTCGAGTTACGCTCCACATCTTGGCCCATAGTCTTGGTGAACTACAATATCCCACCATGGCTAACAATAAAGAAGGGACACCTCATGCTTGCCCTACGTGTGCCGGGGAAGTACAAGGCCAAAAATATGGACATGTACATGGCATCCTTGATCAAGGAGCTACAAACCCTATGGAGGGGCACTCGAGGGGCATACGTTTCTTTTATATTTATAGATCCTCGAGGCGGAGCTGCAGACGTGTGAATCAAGGGAATTTTGATGTGGACCATGCATGACTATTCAAGATTTGGGGAGTGCGCAAGTACATGCTTTTGCATGCCTATTGATACCTTTATGATTCTATCGTGGTGTGGTATATGCATGTCTAATGACCTATGTGTCCATGCGTATATGTAGGACTTAAAACACAAGGGTACCATGCTTGTCCTATTTGTGGCCCTAGTTTGAATGGGCGACACTGCAAACATATGAGGAAGATGGTTTATGAAGGTCATGCTCAATATTTTTCACTTGATCATCCTACACGTGAAGGTCAACTTGATCCACCACCATTCTGTAGGAAGGCAAGTGATTGGATTCAAGTTTGGAGAGCTAATAGTGAGGAGCCTCCTCCTAGTATGGACTGACTGTCTATCTTTCATGAGCTTCCATATTGGGGCGAGTTACAAATCAATCACCTCTTGGATCCCATGCATATCTTCAAGAATGTGGGGGCTTCTATTTGAGCACACTTGGTTGGTGGCAAAGACACAAGCGGAGTGTGAGAAGACTTTCATGACATGGGTAGGATGCCTCACTTGTGGTCCCATGAGTGTATGCATAGAACTCAAGAGCATGGTTCTACAATTCAGAAGTGTGGTTCAGGAACCCGAGTGTCCTCCACGAATTGTTCTCCCAAAGGCACCATGGATCGTTTCCAAGGTATAGGAGGCAAGGGTCAAGGTGGATATTGCATCTTTTCAGACACCCATGGGACACATGCATTGCCTAAGGGGAGCATTTACAAGAGACTTAGTGGCCTTAAGTCCCATGATTGGCACAAGGTCTTACAGGTATTCTACATGTTAGCTTGAAAAAAGAGTAGAACTAAGATTTTGATTCTTTTGTGTAATTAACTTATATGATTGTGACACATTGTTATAACTCCTTTGTTGCTTGGGTAGTTTATCCTCCCAATCATAGTGAGAGGATGCTTATCATAAGATGTTAGAACTGCTATCTATAAGATTAGTGGCATTGTTAGGTATGCTAACTATCATATCACCTTAATTATATTTCATAAAATTTTAAATTATGGGTATAAAATATTGAATCTTACAAGTGCATGTGGAATAGGTGGATCTCACAAAAAGAGATCTTTGTATCGAGCATCGAGAGGGCTAAGGTGGAATCCATTGAAGCTGTGTGCTTGCTTGAGAAGCACTTTCCTCAAGCATTGTGACGACTCAAGTGCACTTGCTTGTACACATAGTTGATGAGGTCGCCATTGCAAGAATTGTTCATGGTCATTGGACGTTTTTCCTTGAACGGTTTATGAAAACCTTGAAGGGATTTGTAAGGCAAAGAGCTAGATCCAAAGCAAGCATGGCAAAGGGATTTCTTGTGCAAGAGTCATTTAGTATACATCACAGAGTTTCTTGCATCCATGGATCCTGATATGCCACATTCTTGGAACATCAAGGATGATGATCGTGTCATTGCAGAGGTTCCACAAGGTAAAGGGGTTGAAAGAAAGATGAGTGAAGAGCAAAGAGAGAAATTCAATAAGTTTTGTGTCCTCAATAGTCTCGAGATGCAAAGATGCATGGAGAGATATGAAGAGACCAAAGCAAAAAGAATAAATGAGAGGTCAATATTTAGAGTCACGCACAGGCGGAGGGTGCCATATCCACCGGACCTTGCTCTTCTCCCCAGACACATGTCTCGTGATTAGCTACAAGAATCTCTTTGTGAAAGCTAACATGATGGAGAGGACATAACCGATCGAGAGTGGGAGCTTGTATGTATGCCACATGTAAGTTTTTAACCTTTCTACTTAATTTGGGTATTTATGATCACAATTGCTACAAAATGCATCCTCATTCTTTTAATCATGTTCTTTTGTAGTACAAAATGTACAGTGCATTATGGTCACATAGATGTCATTTTCATGTGGAACGCATCGATTCAAGGAGAGTCACATATGATTATGGAGTCATGGCTATCTTTGTACAAGATAGCCGAGCAACTGCTTCTAACACCAATCTTCTCTCCTCATAGTTAGATTATTGTGGGACCATACATGACATCTATGAAGTTGATTTTAGATGATTTAGTATTTTCATTCTTGTTGTCAAATGGTTTAGAATTATCTACAATGGTCCCAATGCTACAATCAGGAGAGACAGCTGTGGTTTCTTTTCCATTGACTCCACCAGACCCTGGACCGATGAAAGTGATACCTTTGTTCTTCTACAACATTGTGAACATCTAAGTACACACTAATGAATTGATTAAAAGCTAATATCTTCATTTTCAAATAAATGTTGGTAGATGTTCATATATATATTTTTTAATACATGAGCATAAATAAATATAATTACTAGCACCTGATTTGTATCTTCAACATAGGTTGTCTTTCATACAAATCATTTGGATCCAAGATGATGGTACGTGGTTAGGACATGGTCCAAGTTACTCCTCGAAGCAAACATATTTTTGAAGATAGTAATATGGATATAGAGATGTCGGCAAAAGATCCAAATAATTATGCCAATGGATCTAGGAAAGATGATGAAGATGACGATATGGGCCACAAAGAAGGTGACAATAATGAAACTATAATGGAGGAAGGTGGATATCACGACTTTAAGGAAGAAGAGGGAGAGCTAGAGGCCGATGAACTAGAGGATCAAGTCTTAGGTAGACATACAATAGGGGATGATGATGTAGGTGATCAATCGTATGAAAACCTTGAGATAGACATATTTGGTATGCAAGACTTGGCTCAAGATGAAGCTATCAATGTAAATGCTACTGATTCATAGTTTTAACATCGACAAGACTTTTTATGTGTGTAATTTGGCCCTCACATTTTTATAGTGACATTTTGTACATTAATTTGTATGTTAAGTTCACTATCAATATATGAGTGTTTTGATCTCAATTTTGGTGTACATTCTCTTATATTTTTTATCTTTCAAATGACTAAACTTGTGGTCCAAAATTATTTTGGGACCCCTAGAAATGACTTTCTATAAAAACATCGGTATGGAAAATTGTACCCAGAAGTTGGTGAAAGCATTGGTACAAGGGTTGGTAGTCGTCTCGGTATGGTAGTCGGTATATATGTCGGTATAGGGGTTGGTATATACCGACCCCTATATCAACAGATATATTGACGACCATACCGACAGATATTTTAAAGTCTACACTAACACCTTCCCCGCCCGCCCGCCCGCCAACCGTATTAATGATCTTCGTGACGGTGCCCACGAAGCATCGAAAGATAGCATCAGAAAGAGGCCTATGTCTTGTAGTGGGTGTCACTTTTTGCCCTTGTTATCACTTTCTTACACTTTTGACCTAGTGCCTTGTATGCAGGGGACAATACAAGCATCTCGTAGTTAGCACTTTCTTACAATTTTGACCCGAAACTCCTCGTATTGCAGGGGACAATACGAGCACCTCGTAATTGAACATAACCTTCTTCATAGCGACTTCCTTCAAGGCACTAGGAGAGAGAACTCAACTAAGCTCAATCAAGCACAACCTTTGACAGTGGGTAGGGAGCTCAATCTGGTGGTGAGCTCCAGCACATTGATGCTCTCAGTGTGTTGGAGCTCATCTCCAAGTTGAGTTCTCCTTCCCCAATGCCGAAGGTTGTGCTCCATTACAAGAGGCCCATCACACCAAGTTGATTTTTCTCCCAGTTCCTGACTAAACGACGACGACGAACATTCGTAGAGCTGAGAACGGGATCCAATGCAATGGACCTAAAATCCATTCTACAATCCCCTCCTTAAGACCCGTTTCCCTTGGCTCCCCATCCTGCAACTCCCTTGGTCATGGCTATGGCTGGCGGAGTGTTGCAAAATCGAGATCCAAGGAAAACAATGGATCCCATGCCTTGGGCAACATTTGAAGGGGCATCGAGCTTGTAGCAGAAGATTCATCACAGGGGTGGAAGGGGGCTTGGAGAGCGTGGAAGGGGGTAGGAGAGGGATTTTCCTAGGTGCGGTGAATTGTTTCTCTGCCCTTGAGGCCTTTATATATCTAGACTATCTGCTACCCACTCTTTTTCCCTTCATTTTTTATGTCAGTTTGTGTGACTCGGGGTGCATATCGCTACTAAGAGCACACAATCCACCCACTGGATTTTGTTGGTAGCCCAACCTAGCAAGGGAATATACATAGATTAAAGCATAGTTGCTGAAGATAAAGGTGAAGCACAAGAGGTGATTTGCACTTTCAAGTGTCATGAAGAAAGGTATATCTCCTCATTCTTGAGATCTATTCTACTGAAAATAGATCCACCTTTGAGATGGTCAATTACATCATGGTGGAGATGAGAGATTGAAACTTGCTTTTGATATTCACCTTAATCAAAGCGCTATAGTTCTCACATTCCAGTTGTTCTTATTGAGAGTAGCCACATAATAAACTACTAAAGATCTAGTGATCCCATGCTCTATGGGCTCTTAATATGTTTATGAATTTTCTCCTTTACCTTTGATATTCCCAAGGGACTCCCTTTTTCGAGCCTAAACCCTCAAGCTTCGAGCTTACATTGCCAAGATAGCTTTTAAAAACCACCACCCAAACAACTTTCTTGGAAAAAGGGTGAAATAAATGTCCTTTTAAGGAGTACTCAACCATGTGCAATGTGAGTCTTGAAGTCTTGGAGTCTTACCCAAGTTCAAGAGTCACCTTTAACTATTGTAATTATCATAGGATGTTGAAACAAGATGAGTCCTAAACTCAAATCACGTATTCAAATGTGTGTGTGTGTGTGTGTCACACACAGATACGCATGCACGTGTGCACACGTACACACAAAAAAAAAAAGTTTCTTGCTACTTATATCTTTGGGTGAAAGGATACTATTTTACACATGCATTATACTTTTGTATAGTACCTATAACTTATGATAAAAGGAAAGAGAGAGAGAGAGAGAGAGAGAGAGAGAGAGAGAGAGAGAGAGAGAGAGGGAAGGGACTTTAGATTAAACTCTTAGGTCACTAGGGATAACATCATGTTAATTTTCCATGGTTTCAAAAAGAGTCCTTGGAGACATGCAACCCTTGGCACCCCTTTTGCTAACAAAGGGGTTTATTAGCCCTTGAAACCCCCGTCATTGAGCTTCATCATCATGACTTGTATTGGTTGGGTGGATGAACCCTTTGTGACCCCTTTTTCCAACGAAACAGATGTTGAACACTTCATTAAGCTTCTAGTGGCAAGGGCAATTTATGAGCCTACTAGAATGTACTAATGGTAGGTGGAGAGGCCCGAGCCATTAGCATGTGTGATATTCAACCATTACATCGTTCGTTTTAGATTAAAGTACAACCCAAGGGAAAAGGAACACAAATTTATCTAGTGCATAGACACACTTGATGCAGCATGCGTTATTCCCTATCAACACTTTCATTAGCTACATCTCAATCCTTCTCAGATACCATTTATTAAAAGGCACATGCCACAATCTTACTTTGCGTGATAACTTGTTGTACATAAGATTTTGTATTCCAGTGTATCAAACCACGACCAGGCATCAAGCTCACATGACGTTATGCTCTGGATGCAGAAGCGTGAATGCTACGAGATACTATGGACAAGTGTAACATATACATCACGCTCATAACTACTATGTTTATGCTGTTGGCCTTGGCGATCAGCACTGAGCCACTGAATACAACCAGAGGCTTCCCTCAATTAAAAGGGCTGAATATGACATCTTGTTCTCAATGGAGAGGATGGATCTGATGGGGCTGCTAATGGCTACTGGCTGAATCGGTGCACTTGGTAGAATGAGCTCCTTTCTATAGCCCTCAAGGCTCCTGTAACTGCCATTTCTCAAATAGCTCTGTTACTTGTAGCTAGAATTCATGGACTGGTCCGAAAGTGCCATTTCCCCTGACTCATCTACAACTGTCATTAGCACAGACCAAATCAGTCTAACCACAGACATACTTGGTTTGTTATTCAGAATGGACCTAAAGCTATAAGAGGCTGCTGCTAACCCCTAGATGTTCTGGTCCTGACCTGCTGCTGTTCTTCACCACGCTGGCTGAACTGGCTATAGAGCAGTGTTTGCTGCCCTTGCTGCTGCTGGACATGTCCATAGATGACATGGTAGCCTGTGTGGCTGCCACATCTATTGCTGTTGCTCTAACCCTGGACGAGGGTTCAGCAGCCCCTGAACATGCCTTGTGGTCAAGCAGTGGCCATGGGCTGTTGGATATCCATGATATTATAGTACTTAATTTATTAGGTAGCCTAGAGAGAAACTAGGCATGATTTGCAGTGGATAAGATCTTTAAAAACAAAAGGCCCCTAAAGCTATGATGGATTTGTGCCAAATAAGTGCCCTCCAATGTCCTTGCTACAGTACTACTCATACTCAACCAGGAACATAGAGACGATATCAAAAAACATTCTCCATATACTTTGTAACTACATACATAACAAAATGTTTGGAACATAACTCACGACATTCTAGTCCCACTCAAAACCGAAAATCCAAAAGATACATGTTTCCATATAATCTGCACCTAAATTCAAACAAATGTTTATGGAGCATAACTCGCTACAGTCTGCCAGAACTGCTTTTCAAAGGTGTCTCACTTCAAGGTCTTTCAAAGTCCAAGACACCCAGTCCGAAAGTCCCTCCATGGTCCAATAAAGGCAAATCACAAGCTCTGCAGATACCAATAAACCATAGTTCAGACAAAGAATAAATGACAAAGTAACTGGACACTTGCAACAAAACTTTTACGGAGGTCAGAGTAAGCTTGGCCATCTTCAAAGTTCAGAAAAGAACTTTTATTCCATTCAGGGTTCTCTGCAACATAAGCACAACGTGGAAAGCATCCCGCACAGTACTCGGGCCAAAAATTGGACTCACATAGGGGAAATAATTTCCACAGCTGATGATCTCCTTTATGCCATGTATCAAGAACCAAGGCCGAACCATTCCTTATCTTCTTATTCCCTTCAAAAATAGTTAGGTTGAGGAGCGTATCACTCGCACAACGGACAGTCTTGAAACCTTCCCCAAAATCCTGGCTCTCTGTCCATAAGATATCGTCATCTCTTATGTCTGGACGGTAGTCAGTCAAAAGCACCTGCCACAAGCCACGAGTAGACAGTCAACTCACAACATGCTAGAGATTTTGGGAACTGTATCATTGTATTTGCAAGCGACATGGAAAAAAGGGCTTCCTTTTGAAGCTAGAGCGCATGATTAGTCAATTATAATGTCATTCGTCTACAAAAAACAATGAAGATCTCACCAAAAATGACCATTTTGTGAACGCGGATTTTTCGAAGGAAAGCACAGGTGAATCTAGTCACTAACCTGCTGTCCTTTCTCCTTGGCATGCTTAAGGAGTTTCTTGGTGGCCTTGTTAACTAGACTAAATGCAGAATGCCCGTAGTTATCTTTTATTCGCATGCCGAAAGAGGCGTCCTTCACCCATAGCTGCAAAATAGCAACCCAGAACTGAGGTTAACAATAATCTTTAAGTAAACCCCCCATCCCCCCCGTTAAGCAGCTTTTCCAGCTCCAAAAAGTAAATTATTTTTACGCCTTGTTTGTGTAGACAGTCGCACTAACCTGATTTTCATCTTCGGAATTGGCGGGTACCATGACAACGCTGTTGTGCACTACTGCCAAGTTGAAGGTCGAGTTGCCCTTGCAGAAGACCCTTACCAGCTGCCCCTGTGGCAGTTCAGCAGTGGCAGGGTGTTCAGGAGTGGCAGTCTGTGCATACTTTTCGTGAGCTGCTGGGTACGGATCAGCGGGAATGTACTGATCTGGTACTTTGTGAGCATGGTGAGTAGTAGGAAACTCCGGGCGGAGATGCATTCCCTCGTGATGGGGGAAACGAGGAGGCTCGGGATAGTCCTCCTCACACAAGGGATCTTCTGGAGGTGGAGGAGGAGGCTGGTGGTGGTGGTGGTGGAAGTGATGGGGGGGGCGGTCTTCCGAGTCGAATTCTCTGTAAGGATCCATACTCACGGACAGCTACAGTGCCTGTGTCGCTACAAAAACACGGAAATTTGCATTAGATTCAACGCCTGGACACCGCGAACATGTAAAATAGGACAGATTCAAAGCCTAGACAAACCTTCAACGCAGCAGCAAACTCAAAGCCAGGGCTAAATAATCTGCAAAGAACAGAGGAATCGCAGCGGATCTCAGACCCAAAGCAACCACAAACACGCAAACTGCATCGGATTCAAAAGCCTAAGCAACAAAAATACCGGAAAAGCAGCAGATTCAACCACAGAAACTGCAGATAGGCAACAAAAACACAAAGACCGCAGCAGAGCCTAGCGCGTAAGCGATTACAAACACCAGAACGGCATCAGATTCAAAGGAACAAACACTGATTTGAAGAAATACAATGATATTGAAAACCCTGAGCAGTAACCAGCGAACACGACACCTCTACGATATGAATGGGTTTTTAAAAAGATAGGAAGTCTACGTGTCAGCCTACGTGTTACCCTCAAATGCTCACATGCCAACCCACCACCCCGGATCTTCAAGCAAATATTCTTTTCTAAAATGTGGACCTTTTTACACTCACACTCGGAAGACATGAGGAAAATGCCCCAACTTCCCCCAGCCGCGATCCCGGAAATACCTCCCCTCGGCATTCCCCGAGAGTCATGGTCCTCTGGACCCACAGCGATCGTTATGGCAGATTCATCTTCTTGGTGCTATCTCAGAATTTTGAGAGTTTCTGCCACCTTCGAGCGATTGATGGCGTCTACATTGGGTGTGGGGGTACGACTTCCAAAAAGGAAGCTCTTTCGATCTGACGGCTGGAATCTAGTTGCAGCCACCGCCGACCCGAGACCTTGATAGGTGGGCATATGTCTCCTAGTGGTGTCCATGACAAGTGGGCATGTGTCTCCTTTTGGTGTCCATCTCATTATTCTAGAGCGCCGACTTGTATTGATCTACCAACCATAGTGAGCTTGTTTGCTGTTTTGAAGCTTCTCTATGAACTCAAGATCTCATCAAAATGTTCCTCCCTTTGCTGGATGGGCTAACTGGCTGTATAGTGCAAAGAGTCGGAGGTCAAAGTCCATGAGCTGGATTCCAAGGTTGGAAAGTCCAACTACGACCCTTTTTCCTACATGGAGGGCCAAAGGGAGGGTTTAAGGGGGGATAAACCGTGGGTGAAATTTTTGATTGTGCCAGGTGATTTTAGTGGAGTTACCTTGATTGTGGGCCACTTGGGTTGGATTCCTTCTATGAAAGTGCCCTCATTGAACGGATCAAATTTTAATATGAGCCAACATCGACACTTCACATGATGGGTATAGTCTCGTGAGCGCTCCTAGAGGAAAGTTCTAGGAATGATGTGAGTGGCTGTTATGCGACAAGCATCATTCCCATAAATTTATACGGTAGGCAACCTAAGAGGAAATTTTGGTTTTGAGAGCCCTCCTTCAACCACGTGTCACAATCATAAGCCCTTGATTCGAACATCTACCAAGGGCTTTTCGGGCTAACTATAGCTCACAAGCAAAGCTATGAAAAGATCGTCAGGAAAAGCTATGAAAAGCTCGTCAAGCAAACCTATGAAAAGCTCATTGAGGCATGAGAGTCCTTCGACATGAGCTTCGTCACATGGCGACATACTCCACCTCCATGCAATCTTGCCACCACCTCTATAAGTTCTCCCACTGTCGCTTGAAATCGGTTTCCACCTACTAAGTATCTACTATCAACGTATTTACCCCATTCAATGCTGCCTCTAGCAGGCAGTGTTATACCCAGTGTCTCGTACCTCGAAGAGCACACAAAAATGCCTTGTTTCTTGCCTTGCGTAACAGCTAGGATAAGCCGTCCTCGGCCATCTTCTCCACCATCGTGAACTCTCAAGCATAGCATGACAGCACCCTTCGCAGTATGACTTCTCTCAGACCTTCATCATCGGCATCACCACCCACAAGCAGGACCCCTACCCATATCTCGTGCTTGAGAAGCTCCATCCCCAAGTCCACAGGAAGCTCCACATTCTGGAAGAAGTTAAGGCAAGCTACTATGGTGATGGTGAAGTAGCTCGTTCAATTCGAGAAAGTCCGTGAGTCGAAGATCCCAAGTCACCATGGATGCCTAGGGCATATCCCAACTTTTGAGACCAATTGTTGCAGTGTTGCATGTTCGATGGCTGCCTCATTCTCAATGTGGAAGTTGAAGTTTTGTTTCTCACAAAACACGTTTCGTCGAAGTTTCTTGCCTTCCTATTCAATGTTGGGATCGCCATCCTTTTCTCATCTTGTTTGTGATACAAACATCTCTACGCTCTATTTTTGCACAGAGCTCTTTTCTGTTAGCATGTTTGTGATACTCCGTACTTTACTAATATGAGGTATCGGGTCACTATTTTGTATTGTGTGTTCGTTGGTCACTCCTTTGTTCAATTTGATACACGTGTATGTACAGTGGGAACATCATAGATGCTCATCGTATTTTTGAGATCTTCCCTCCCCACTTTCTGCAGCACAAAAGTGCTTCTCCAGCTCCCAAGAAAGTCGACAGTATCTAAATTGTAATGGAGGGTAAAGGACCTAATGATAGGGTGAAGATCTTTGCTTGCTTGATATTTCTAGGGGTTACACCAACCCATGAGGGTCCTGTAAGAAAACGATACAACATATGTGCTCAACAGATAACAAGATCTTGTATGGAAGAGAGAAAAGCAGATAGTATGGAGAATCAAAATTTTGATTATTGTAAAACTGATACAATAGATGGCGCTACCTCCCAGCCGTGCGCTCCTGTGTGAGAAGCTTCGATGGCGTGCTGGAAACAATAGAGGATGGAGGTCTGGATGCTAAGGAATCAGGGTTGCTGTAGCCAGTGATGATGATGGGCTTCACGGGCTTGCTCTTATATAGCGACCAGTCGTAGTCGGTTAGACCCAATTGTGTGACCGACCCAGTCCACCCAAAACGACCGACTGGAGGTCGGCCCAAAGCCATCCGAGATCATCTAGGACTCCAAACGGGCCCCGCAACCCGAGAGTGGGCTGCCCCAGGAAATGCTCCGTCTACCCTCAGTACGGTCATTCATGGGATGCCTTCCCACACTTGCATGTAGCCTAGTTGGCAGTGTGCTAACTCTATCTGAAGCCGTCCAGCCATCAGGCCACACATGGTCCCCATCTGGTGTCCAAACTAGGACCTACCGGATAACCGAGCTACTCAAATGCCTTCTCCTCATATGGGGGGCTTATAAGTAGAGTTAGCTGGTTCCCACATAGTTACACGAGAGTGGAGCATTGATATCTTACACCCCCCCTCAATGTCCACCCGCAAGTGAACTTACTTTTTCGGCCCAATGCCAAGTCGATGAAGATGCCTCTCCAGCAAGTCTCTTCCAAGAGCCTTCATGAAGATGTCCGTAGCATTCTTTGTAGTCGGACAGTACACCAAGTCGACCTCTCCATCCATGATGAGCTCGCATACAAAGTGATATTGAATCTCAATGTGTTTTATGCGAGCGTGGAACACAGGGTTCTTTGCAATTGCCATGCAACTCTGATTATCACATGATAACTACGTAGGCTTGTTCTGTATTGCACCCATGTCCCCTAAAATCCTCCTCAACCACACTGCCTCACAAGAAGTAAAACATGCTGATTTTTGTACTCAGCCTCGGCAGAAGAAAGAGCAACTGTGGGTTGCTTCTTGTTGACCCATGACACAACTCTAGATCCAAGTGAGAAACAGTAACCTGTCACTGATCTCCTACTGTCCACGTCTCGTGCCCAATCCGAGTCACAGAATCCGGTCAAGATGTTGCCCTTGGTATAGGTGATGCCATAATCAAGTGTGCCTTTGATGTATTTCAGCACCTACATCCCTACCCTCCAATGGTTCTCACGGGGCTTATTGGAAAACCTGCTTAGTACACCAGTCACAAAACTGATGTTTGGTTGTGTGTTGCAGAAGTAAATCAAACTGCCCACAAGCCTTCTGTACTTCGCATCATTCACCAGTGGTGATGAATCCTCGTTTGAGAGCTTCACGTCAACCTCCATAGGGGTACCAACTGTCTTGCACTCAGCGATGCCAAATGCCTTCAGTATCTCTCCAGCATACTTCAGCTATGAAATGAAGATCTGTTTTGGCTCTTGCCAAACTTCAATCCCCAAACAAAAATGCATCATGTCTGTCATTTCAAACTCTCTTCTTAGCAACTGCTTTGTCTGCGATATCTTTTCTTCATGGTTCCCTGTTATGACAAGGTCGTCCACATAAAGGATCACGATCATACACCTGCCTAGATATACAAATTTGCATCAGATGGGCTCCTCCTGAACCCGTTTTGCAGAAAGTAGGCATCAATCTGCTAGTACCATGCTCGTGGGACCTATTTCAGCCCGTAAAGTACCTTTTTTAGTTTACAGACTTTACCTTCTGAACCGAGGATCACAAAACCTGGTGGTTGTTCCACGTATACCTCCTCCTTGAGATCTCCATTCAGAAAGGCGGATTTTACATCCATCTGAAACACGGGCCAACTTTCCTGTGCTGATAAAGCCAAAACACTGCGAATTGTGGTTAGTCGAGCTGTGGGAGCAAAAGTATCCTGATAATCAAAACCATGTACCTGTGCAAATCCTTTTGCCACGAGCCGAGTCTTGTACTTATCCAACGTGCCGTCGGACTTATACTTGGTCTTGTACACCCACTTGGTGCCGATTACCTTGCATTTTGGTGGTCGATCCACAAGGTCCCAAGTGTTGTTCTTCATTATGGAGCCATACTCTAACTGCATAGCCTCCATCCACCTATCATCACCCTATGCCTCTTCAAGACACCTGGGTTCTTCAACATGAATCACCTCTGTCATCAAAGCATAGTTGACCAAGTGTTCCTATGCCCTTCTTTGCTCCTCTAATCTCTTGGACCGCGGCGGTGTTCGGATGGTTCCTCCTCAATGGCTGGAGGTTCTCTGCTATCCAAAAGCTGCTTTACCCACTTCAGGAATGGCCGTTGCCGTTGTGGTTTTGCAGGCTCTTCTTCCTCTTCTTTATCTTGAATCCTCCCAAGCACTGTTGGGGGAGTTCGGTCTACTATTGGTGGTTGTACTGGATGGATATCCTGGTCCTGGTTGTCTAGGAAGGAAGCATCCTCCTCCAATTGATTCGGCTATTCTAAGAAGACCACATCGTGACTTACTATTACCTTCTTGGTAACAGGATTATAGAGACAGTAACCCTTCGCCTCTTCACTGTAGCCCAAGAAAATACACTTCCAGCTCTTCGGTTCCCATTTGGTCCTGTTAGCATTAGGGACATGCACAAAACAGTCACATCCAAAAACTCTGAAATATGCAGCTGAATGTTTCTTACCAGAAAAGGCCTGCAGTGGAGTCATCCCGTTCACAGCCTTCATGTAGCTACGATTCAGAATGTAAACTGCCGTGTTACATGCTTCAGCCCAGAAAGTCTTTGGCAAATCTTATCCTTTCATCATACTCCTGCCCATTTCGCAGATAATGCGCATCTTGCGCTCTGCTACTCCATTTTGCTGTGATGTATGTGGCGAGGGTTTCTGCCTCTTGATCCTGTGACTTTTGCAGTAACTTTCGAATTCACTTGATGTGAACTCTCCACCTCTGTCTGATCTCAACTTCTTCACCTTCCTCCCCGTTTCTTTCTCGACCATTACATGCCATTCTTTGAACTTACTAAAAGCCTCATCTTTAGTCTTCAGGAAGTATATCCATATCCTTCTACTGTAGTCGTCGATCAGCGTCATAAAGTAGTAGGAACCACCCAAATCTTTCATCTCCATCTTTTGGCAGAGGTATGTGTGAACGAGCTCTAGAGGAGCCTTTGCCCTGCTGGCCTCTTTAGGAAAGGGCTGCCGATGCTGCTTACATAGTATCTGTCTAGCCTAGCATCTCTAAATACTAGTTTGACTATTGCACCAAGTGAAATCACTGTTTACATTGGTGTCCACTAATTGAAGGGAATCTTTAAAACCTTCCCATGAAGCCGTATTCCTCACCTCTGACCATAGTTCCCTTACCCATCCATCTATCCTTTTTATTTTCAACCCTATTAAAATCACCCAGGGCAAAACAATTACCTTTGCACCATCCAGTGATTCCCACATTGCTTTCCTAGCTTGAGCATTGTTAGCGGCATAAATGGAAATGACTAAGAACTCTTGACCCTTCAAAACACATTGTAGCAAGAGACATCTATTCTGAGGATCATTGACACATTAGAGACCCTTTATTGTAGTGTGAAATAATTCCTATTCCTGTACCGCCATTCCCTTATGGTTGGTAATAAAGAACCAATTTCTCCTTATATCTACTACTGTCTTCAATCTACTTTCTACGTTGATTCCAGTTGTCTTAATTTCCTGTAGAGCTATTTTTGCAGCTCTACCAAGGTCAATTAGTCCCCTCGATCACATTCAAAGTCATAAAAGAGATTGTTTACTTAAGATTCTTTTGAGACCCTTTTTGGCCCTAGGGTTTGGGTTGTTTGCATGAGGTGTTCTTCCCTTGACCTGAGGTTGTCTTCTTTTATTGTGGATTGTATTGAAGGAATTGCCTTGGACAAAAAAATGATTATTTCTAGCATTAATCAAAGCTTTTTGGTCATCAGATTCCTCCTCACTAAGCCTTTCTATAGCCATTGAGTCCTCTCTATTTATGCCATCTTCAAAGTCTTTTGACCAACCAGCCTCTACCATAATAGCATCATCATTTTTCTATTTTTCCTTTATACATTCATCACTTTCTCTATCAGCAAGGTCTTCAAAGGCCTTTTCTATGACCAAAGGCGGAGTCATAAGCCCTTTACTTTTTTCAGCCTGAGCATTGGGACTGGAAGGAGGTCCTACTTTCTAAGTGGGGATATCAAAACTAATAGGAGCTTTAGTAGCAGTGTTAGCTTAGGTCCTGTGTTTATCCCTTTCCTGTGTACAAATTTTCACTACATGATTGGAGAGACCATAGAGGAAGTAAGAATTTGGAAGGCTTGTATAAAGTTGTGGCTGCTTTCTAAAGACACTTCCATTCCTATTCAAGATTACCAATGTATTAGGAAGTTCCTTAGCTATGTCTAGCTTGATGCAAATTTGAGAGTTTCCTCTAAGATTGATTAACATTTCTTTTTCAACCCCCAGAATCTCTCCTAGGCCCCTACACAATAAAGGGAGCTTATAAAGAGGGAGAGAGGGGAAGTTCCACCAGTACTAGGATCTTGGTAGATCTAGGGACATCAGGTGAAAAGTGGTGACTCCACCATTCTAGGTACAAGGGCTGATGCCTAATGGTCTACATTCCATGCTATAGGGATCTAGCACCATCTCAAGTCTTTCCAATAAGAACACAAAGAAGCCCTTCCTAAGGAATCTCATGTTGGTTACAACCATGCCTTTACTTACCCAGCTATTTCTAATACAAGATTCAAGAATAGCCATGGGAGGCCTAAGTCCAAGGAGATGACCAACCAATGTATGAGTGCTAAACCATTCCACTGAATCATACAGTAGATCATCATCAAGGAGAGCCATGATAATCATACCGAGATCAGGGTGTATGTCCTTTGATGTCGCACTCCTACCTCTCATTCTCTAATTAATTCTTTAATTATTAACTTTTATTTATTTTAAATTAATTCTTTAATTATTAATTTCTACTTATTTTTATAAAATTCTTAATTAATAATTAATATTTATCACTAGTCCTATTCTATTACTAAATAGTTTTAAAATAATTATTAGTTTTTTTATTTTAATTACTTTTTATTGATTCTTTAATTATTAATTACTTTTATTACTCACTAGTTTTTTAACTAACTAATAATTAATTTCTTAATTACTTAATTATTAATAGATATAGTTCAAAGAGTTGTTGATATCAACATAAAGGTGGTGTAAATATACACCATTTTGGAAAATGATGTATAAGATCACCGAGAGGGGACTGCCACATAGGGAAGGAAGCTCTTATTCTTCATAATCTCTTTCTTAGTCATTAGAATCTATTACTGCATCTTGACTCAAATCAAGTCTACCCAAATAATATTCGATATGTGTGAGGCTGCTCTCATGGACGTGATACTTTTTTCAACATTGTACCCATGCTTTTTTTACGATTTTGAGTCCTTGATTTTCAACAATGGATGATCCTACTTGGGTCAACGTTTGCTTGGGTGTAGCCAATCATGGAACTATTTTCGAGGTAATTTTGCAGCCACGACGCGATGCGATTCTGGGTGAATATTTGAATTTTATGCGGACCCGTGCTCTCGTCGAAAATTTTCTCGACATCATGAACGTGCACTGGCGTAATAATGAGACACAATCTTATTATGGTCAATAGCACAGAGCTCGACACATGGCACTATATGCATTTACTCATGAGCACAGAGACTATTGCTCTTCTGACTACATCACACAGCCTTTGCCTTGCCATGTTTGCTTGCACAACTTCGTCATCTATCACTGTGCAACACAATCTTTTGTTGCACTGACCACCGTGCTAGTTCGAGCACAACCATGTTGGCTTGACAATAGCACAAAACTTTTGCCTTGCCACCTATCATTATGTAGCTTCTCCATCTATCACTGTGCAACACAATCTTTTGCTGCACTGACCTCCGTGTTGGTTCAAGCAATGATGTTGGCATGGAGAGACCACGTTGGCATGAAGACCACCGTGGCATGCCAATCTCTAATGGGACCCATCAAGGTCCATATCCGTAGCCACCGTGCTAGATGTTAACAATAGTTTTGGCGATAATGGTACTACATTGAAATTGAAACAAAAGAAATTACATCCGATAGTTTTTGCGATAATACTATTACATCGAAATTGAAACAAAATAAATTACATCCAAAGCAAACATTTAACAAAACAGATTACATACAAAGATGCTAGCACTTTGTTTTTGTGACACTTCTTTAAGCACTTGTCAACACCACCACTGTGGTAGGACTAGATGTCACTTTTTGCCCTTGTTAGCACTTTCTGACACTTTTGGCCTAGTGCCTTATATGCAAGGGACAATGCGAGCACCTCGTAGTGCTTTCATAGGTAGGACTTTCTTATAATTTTGACCTGGAACTCCTCGTATGCAGGGGACAATATGAGCACCTCGTAATTGAAATAACCTTTTTCATAGCAACTTCAAAAGTCAAGGCATTGGAAAAGGGAACTCAACTTGGAGGTGAGCTCAATCAAGCACAACATTCGATAGCGGACATGAAACTCAATATGGTGGTGAGCTCCAACACACTACGCATGCTCTCAGTGTGTTAGAGCTGACCACCAAGTTGAGTTCCTTCCCCAGTGCGGAAGGTTGTGCACAATTACGAGAGGCTCAACACCAAGTTGAGTTCTCTCCCAGTGCCTCATGGAACAACAACGACCCGTTTCCCTTGGCTCCCCATCCTGCAACATGGTTGGTCATGAGGTTTTTCTTTCAAGTCTTTCATGGAATTTCCTTCGTCACTAGTGGGGTTATCAAAGAATTGCTACTTTCAAGGCACCACTGGCAAAGAGAACTCAACGATGACCCGTTTCCCTTATCTCCCCATCATGCAACTCCCTTGGTCATGGCTATGGTTGGTGGAGTGTTGTAGGATGGAGAGCTAAGGCAAAAAACGGATCCCATGACTTGGGCAACATTATGAAGGGGCATCGAGGTTGCAGCAGAAGATTCATCATAGGGGTAGAAGGGGGCTTGGAGAGAGCATGGAAGGGGATAGGAGAGAAATTTTCCTGGGTGCGGTGAATTGTTTCTATGCCCTTAAGGCCTTTATATAGCTAGACTTTCTACCCTCCCACTCTTTCCCCCTTCGTTTCTTGTGTCAATTGTGTGACTCTGGGTGCCTATCACGCTGCTAAGAGCACACAATCCACTAGCTAGATTTTGCTAGTAGCCTAGCCTAGCATAGGCAGTCATCTACATCATCGTCTAGCCATGACGTGTGATTATATGGTTGCCATGCTAGAATCTCTTGGTCATCAGAGCCAAGATCTTGTGTCAGCTGTGCGACTCTGGGTGCCTATCGCTAGACTAAGAGCACACAATCCACCAGTTGGATTTTGCTAGTAGCCCAACCTAGCGTAGGCAATCAATATATCATCATCTAGCCATGACGTGCGATTAGATGGTTGCCATCCTAGAATTTCTTGGTCATCAGAGCCAAGATCATGATAATTCAATAGGATGAGGGGGGAGGAGCATTGGCACATACACCCAACTTTGCTGGTAGCCCAGCCTAGCATAGGCGATCATATACATCATCGACTAGCCATGGCGTGTGATTAGATGGTTGCCATGGGATAATTTCTCAGTCATTGGAGCCAAGATCATAATAATTCAATGGGATGAGGGGGGAGGAGCGATGGCACATACACCCAGCTTTGCTGGTATCCCAGCCTAGCATAGGCAGTCATATACATCATTGTCTAGCCATGATGTGCGATTAGATGGTTGCCATGGGAGAATTTCTCGGTCATCGAAAAATGCTAATCTGGGCGGCCTATGAACTAGATGGCTCCTCATGCAAAGTCATTGTTATTATAGTCAACTGAAGAAAGGAAAGATCAAAATGGGACATCAGATTAGCATTGATTCGGTTCATCAGGCTATAATAACAACAATAGTTCTCATTCTAAACTATTGTTATTACAGCCTAATACACCGATTGAATGCTAATCTAGGCTACAGTCTGATTCCGACTCAATGCTAATCTGAGCCTGTGAATTAAATGGTCCCTCATGCACAATCATTGTTATTACAATCTGATTCCAACTGAATGCTAATATGAACCAATGAATTAGTCATGTCCCTCATGCATGGTCATTGTCACTAAAACAAGCTCAATGGCCATTTGGGATTAGTATACTGTTTGGGATTAATATTTTCCCTTTTTTGGAAACAAGCATGGTGGTTATTTGGGATTTACCAAAGGTTATATTTTGTGGGGGTTGCAGTTAATCCTAAGCCAACAAAAATGTATTTGGTTGCCAGTGCTGCCTACCTCCTCTAGCCTTAACTATCATACAACTAAACTGTCATATTCATCAATGTAATGTGTGGGGAATCTATCGGTACACGGGTCTTCAAAGATGGCAAAGATCTCACAAGACGGCTTGATTTGACAAATTAGAATATGTGAACAATTACATCTTGGATAGCAGGAGACCAAACTAGTTTTAAAACCTGATAGGTCTCGAGTGAAGGCATAGCAGAGGAATAGAGATGGAAAGCCACAGAGTCTATGACATTTTTCTTGCCGCTTGCTTGAGCTTGATGAAGCCATTTTGCAAGGAGTCCCTTGACAACCCAAGATTGTCATAGATGAGATGGATTGCTTGGAGGAGGAACATAGAGTTCCCAAGAGTGTCATTCACAAGATGGTCATATCGCATAAGGAACTATGGGAAGGCCTTCAATACTATAAGAACCCATAGTTTGCAAAATATGTTGCTGAAGGCTCCCATTGTGCGAAGTGTTGAGCCTATGTCATGGAATCCTTGCGTAAATATAAATTCCATCAAAGATCTCGAACTTAATCTCTTGAAATCTTTGGATATATATTACCTGGGACTTTTTTAGGGACTGACCACCTCTCTAATATAGTCGGCTTTCCAATAGAGCTTGAGTTAAGTAGTAAATTGTCTTCTTTGAAAAAAAAATAGTAATTGTCTTTGTATTTATCCATACTTAGATACGATGGTGGTCTCTTTTCAAAATGTAGAAGAGTAAAACTTGGTTGTATACTACCTGGGTATATAACTTCAGGGGCTAACTATACATTTGGCTTTTCTATATAACTTCAGTTTTAAAGCAATAATTCGCCATTTATCTGTCCTTGGATATGATTGCTTCATCAGCTGGACTTATAATTTGAAAATGTTGCATTTGGTTGGATTCAAAGGTTTTATTTTCTTGTGACTTCTTCACTCATGACATGCGATTAGATGGTAATTCTAACAGTGTGATATGTTCTTACAGTCTATCTCAGCTTAATGCTAGTTCTCATTCTAAACTATTGCTATTACAGCCTGATAAACCAATTGAATGCTAATCTAAGCTTGTGAACTAGATGCAAAGTCATTATTATTATAGTCTGATTTCGGCTCAATGCTAATTTGAGCATGTGAATTAGATGGTCCCTCATGCACAGTCATTGTTATTACAGTCTAATTCCGACTGAATGCTAATTTGAACCTATGAATTAGATGGTCCCTCATGCACAATCATTGTCACTAAAACAAGCTCGGTGGTTGTTTGGGATTTACATTTTCCCTTGTTTGGGATTTATAGATTGGGATTTACCGAAACAAGCATGGTGGTTGTTTGGGATTTACTAAAGGTTATATTTTGTGGGGGTTGCAGGTAATCCTAAACCCACACAAATGCATTTTGTTGCTAGTGCCTGCCTCCTCTGGCCAGTGCCTATCTCCGCTAGCCTTAACTAGTGTTTAAGCTGACCCAATCACGATAGCATGATGTTCCAACCACCGAGCTAGTTTAGGACAATCACATTAAGTCCATGCCAGCTTGGCTCTGATGTTTGAGCTAAACTAGCCACATGGTTGCATGATATTCCAACCACTGGGCTGGTTTAGGATGTTTGAGCTCACCCAACCACGATTGCATGATGTTCCAATCATGATTACTGGTTTAGGACAATCACATTAAGTCCAAGCTAGCCTAGTTCTGGTGTTTGAACTGAACCAACCACATGTTTGCATGATATTCCAACCACCGGGTTGGTTTAGGACAATCTCATTAAGTCCAGGCCAGCCTAGTAAACTATCCCAAAACTCATCACAAACAACCACCAGGCTAGTTTAGGCAACCACTTACCTGTGTTGTATTAAGAAATGAAACAAGTAAACCATCCCAAAGCTCAATCACAAGCAACCACCGGGATGGTTTAGGCAACCACTTACTTGCATTGTATCAAGCATGTGTATGATGTGCTCGTCAAACATCTTGTATCCCGTCTGCTTTCTACAGATGTCCTTGTTATTTGGAGAAACTCTCGAGAGATGCATGAAGAGTGGAAGCAATGCTTGATCATCCTGATCCGAGTAGTCTATGGGCTTCAATAGAATGCAAGAAAGGAGAGACAGACTAAGTATAGAAGTCATTGCAATAGTGGAGACATTTTGGCATGAAAATACAAGGTGTTGGTAGGGTTGTAACACTATGAACTTTAGAGTGCATGCTAAAGCTTGTGAAGACTTGAGAATGGTATTTACCTAATGGCCTGATGTTGCTTTAGTGCACTCTCTAGCAAATTCAAAATCTTCTCTTGACTTAATGTGTTGCAACCAAAATACATCTGAGTATTCTATTTGACAAGAGATTCATTTTCCATGATTATCTCCATACTTTTCTCAGACTGCTTTGGGTATTCTTACATCATACTCATAACATGAGAAATGAATGCTTGCAAGCCTTTCATTTCATCCATGTCAAGTGCTTTGTTCCTTGTGAGAACGAATGTAGTTTCCTCCAAGGGGATTATTCGTTCTAGTAAAGTGTGGCACACTCCATAAATGATTTGCATCTACTGAGTAGTACTTTCACTGCATCATTGGTGTGTTGACATGCATGCTAAACCAAAAGTAGTGTGGATTTATGTGCCCACATAGTGCATCATCTCCTTGTTTCAAATGTGGCTCTATGAACGCTCTCCAATCTACCATCCTTTGAGCTCTCCAAGATAGCCATTTCTGACTCTTTCTTTTGAGAACATCCAATTATTTTTCCAATTCAATGTTTCATGTCATCCATTTCAAAACGTCCCTTGACTTCAACTCTCTAGAGCTAACATTCAATATTTGATTATGTCTTCATGTGTATGGCTGACAAGAAGAAAACCAACTTGCACTTGTTCAAATATTTTCAAACCAACTAGCATAGAGCACAAACCAAAAACGTATCTATTCTTATTTTTTATCCATCAATTATCAGTCGGTATATGCAAGATGCGAGGTAAACATCCACGGGCATCCTTAACCTTTCAGATTTCTTGTATGATGGATGTTGCCACTTGGTTACTATCATGTTCATACAAGCTATCAATCCATAGATCACAAAAGAGTCAGTATCTATGTATTGATACTCCACAGGTGTGTTTTTAGTCTACCTATACCCTCCAATGGAGTTGGGATGCATCTAAATGTAGGTAAACTTGTCCACGCCATTGATGGTGATGCATATAGACTTTCATTATAGTTTCTTGTATATTCTGTTCAGATAGCACTACATGCCTCTCGGGTTTTGGAGTTGGTGCCATGATTAGTCTCCTCTTCACACTTATATACTTTCTTTTTTATCCTAGCATACTTCTTTTCCTGTTGAATATCACATCGTTTGTCCATTTTAGATTCCATTTCTTTTGCATCTTCATTTATAAAGTCAAATGTTGAATGTCCTTGAGAACTATTTGATGATTTGTAATACCTTGGAAATGGCAATCTTTTAGACAAATTCATTGAAGCCAATGGTTTGAATCCAAAAGCATTTGATTGAGTATGTCATTGAATCAGTCCTTTTTAGTGCAAACATCAAGTCTACATGTATCACAAATAGGCGTTGGTCTGTTATTCATACCCTCATGAACCAACGTCACTAATGTCTAAATCAATTTGAGTCCCACAAATGGAATCTATGTATTCCAACCCAGTAAGAACTTCATGGCCAATATCATTATTATCATCGATCCTAGTTATTGCATTGCTTATCCCACAAATGGCATCGATATCCTCTATTCTAGAAAGTACTTCATGAGGAGTATCCCTAAATCTATCATTGACTCCTATCACTGCATCGCTTGTCCCATAAACAACATCAATATCCTCTATTTCAATAAGTACTTCATGACCAGTATCACTAAATTTATCATTGACCCTTAATACTGCATCACTTGTCCCATAAACAATATCAATATCCTCAATTCTACTAAGTACTTCATGATCAATATCCTTGCTCTATATTAGTGCATTACTTTCAGATTGGGTGCCCTTATTTTGGTAGTACATTAGACTTGTGTCATCCATCACATTGAAAGACACTTTTCTAAGCACATTGGATTTCACGAATGCTACCTCCCAAATGATAATATTTTTCACTTGTCACTGTGATTCATCAAATCCATTGCACTTTGAATAAATCCTTCACTTGTCAACTTAATATCTTGATCATGCAAAGTATATTGTGACTATAGTCCATAGATGTACCAACTCTGAGTAGTTCTCCTGACCAATTCAAAATATCCACCCTTTCTTCCTCAAGAAAGGTTTGAAATGTAATATTATTATGAAGAAGAGACTTTGGAATGATCTCATCTCGATCCCACAAACTCTAGCAATGGCTTATCACCCTTCCTACCATCAAATTTATGAGGCAAGAGGCATTGCTCATGCTCTTCCATATATTCAGCTATAGTGGACTCTCTATCAAATGCAAAATCTTCTCTTAACCCAATTTGTTGCAGCCAAAATAGTTCTGAGTATTCTATTTGACAAGAAACTCATTTTCTATGATTATCTCCATATTTTTCTTAGACTGCTTTTACATCATACTCCTAATGTGAAAAATGAATGCTTGCAAGCCTTATGATTTCATCCATGTCAAGTGTTTTATTTCTTGTGATAACGAATGTAGTGTCCAGTGGGATTATTCATTTTGGTAAAGTGTATGGCACACTCCATAAATGATTTGCCTCCATTGAGTAGTACTTCCATTGCATCACCAGTGTGTTGTCATGCATGCTAAACCGGAAGTAATGTGGATTTGTGTGCCCACATAGTGCATCATCTCCATGTTTCAAATGTAGCTCTAAGAATTCTCTCCAATCTAGCATCCTCTGAGCTCTCTAAGATAGGCACTTCTGAGTCTTCCTTTTGAGAACATACAATTTTTTTTCCAATTCAACATTTCATGTCATCCATTGTCAAAACATCCCTTGACTTCAACTCTCTAGAGCTAACATTAAATATTTGATCTATGTCTTCTAGAAGGATATCTTGAAGAGATACCTACACACATTGTTAATGGGGGAAAAGGAGTGTCAAAGGTTTATATTGATGAGGGTGGGAAACAATGCTAGAATGGTTGAGTTTAACAAATCATGGTTATTAACCGTGCTAAGCTATCTATTAGCTTAATCCAAGTCCAAAAACTCATATCTCTTTGATTCATTGTCCTTTAAATGAACTTGGTCACTACTTGACCAAAAGGTATAAGGATGCTTCATACCAAAAGGTATGAGCATGCTTGTGTAGATGTGGAGTAGATGTGGAGAATAGTCAATCATGTAGTCCTAGGATTTTAAGGGATTTAGGGTGCAAAGGATTATGTGCCAAGGATTCTAAGGAGAGTATGGTAAAAGATAATATCATCAAAGGATATGGTATTATATGGAAAGTATGATAGGTTTATAAGAAATTTTAAAACATCAAATATAGCTGTATCAGAATTATGGGGATTCTAACCAAGTTATTAAAAATTTCCCTACTTCTTCAAGAATACCATTAGTACTAGCTTCCTATTAGGAACTTGTTGCTTCATCAAGGTACCTTAAGAATAAGGAAAGAAGGATTGATCATAATCACAAGTCTATTTTGCATAGTAGTTATTATAATAATGGGTTGTTTTATGACAAGTACCAAGGAAGGGATGAGAAAGAAGCTAGTTTTCATTTAATGAATTTCGAGGAATAGCTTAAGTGCTTTGCCATAGAGATGGTTATTTAAGATCTTGGGAGCAATTAAAGAGGGATTTGCTTAAGAAGAGCATAGAATTAATGGTTCCTTCAATGGATCATTTAAAATTTCATGGAAATATAGGAGTGAATATGGTGGTGGAACCAGATGATCGGGTATGAGTGGAGCTACCTAACATATCTATGAGGAATGAGTCCCTTAGGGAGAATATCCAAAGGTTTAAATTATAGTGAGTGCATGCATGAGAGAGAGAGTGAGTGACACAGAGAGAGAGAGAGAGAGAGAGAGAGAGAGAGAGAGAGAGAGAGAGAGAGAGAGAGAGAGAGAGAGAGAGAGAGAGAGAGAGAGAGATCATAATAGCAAGAATTAATGGAGGGGATGAGTATCCAAAATTGATTGGAGGAAACCTTTTATGAAAAGTGTTCCTAGAGTGGCTACCTTTTAAGGCATCACTAAAAAGAGGGAAAGTAGAAGAAAAGATAAAAAGAGAAAGGAAGCAGGTGAAAAGAGAAGGAAAGGAGAAGAAAAGAGGTGGAAGAAGAAAGAGGAGGGGGAGAGAGTAGGGAGAAGAAAAGAGGGGGGAGGGAGGAGGGAAAAATAAAAAAGAGAAGAGGTTAGGGAAAGAGGGAGTGAGAAGAAGGGATATCCTACACCCATCTCATTTGCCAATGCTTAAGGCATTGCAAACGATAAATATAAAATATAACATGATAGAGAAAGAGAGAAGAGAAGAGATCATTTCCTGGACTTGAATGTTGGGAACAGATAGAGATAAGGGTACCCTATGGATCCTACAAAACAAAAAAGCATACCATTTTTCATTTTAAGTACCAATGAGAAACAACAAAGCAACGCAAAGGAGCAAACCAAAGCAAGAGATAGAGAATCAAAAAATCAAAGTAAAGGAGAAACAACAAAGCAATGCAAAGGAGATAGAAAAGCAAAAGAGAAATAAAAAAGCAAGAGGTATTCTTCTTGTAGCCTTTGGTAGGAAAGGAACAAAAAAGAGACCTAAAATTTAGAAACAAAATAGGATGAAAGAATCACTTGCCTTGACAAAACTTGAAAAAGGTAATGGAGAGGAAGAAATGTCAGAAGGGAGCTTACTGTAGAGAGAGCTAGGTGGAGAGGGAACTTGGTGAAGAGGGCTTGGTGCCAAACTTGTTTGATTGAAGAGAAAGGTGAATGAAAGCGATGAGTGTTGTGAGGCCAAAAGCATTCGAGTTTCACGTTTTTTGTTCCTAGAGTCATCTATATGTACAGACGCATCATTAGTGTGTATGTTGGCATTTTGTCACTAAATATTTACGTCCATAGCGATGCAAATATTGATGCGTATATTGACAAAATAGAGAATCATTTATTTTTGGTATGCTTTGGATGTGTGAACTTGATATGTTTTGCATGTTTTGATTTATGCAAATGGATAGGAGAAGTGGAAGCTCAAGGGAAAAAGGCCCAATGCATGGGAGCGAAGAGTAGCTATGTGTAAGGTGCTTTGTCGTTGCACTATGTGCAAGCACCAAAGTCTATATGAGCGCCCGTATGGTTCTCAAATATGAAAATATTTTGCGATATGATTTTTGAATTCCTAATGATTTTTAAATGGTGAGTCAACGGTGCTCAAGTTCATGATTACTTGCTTATTTTCAAGCTAGCATTACTTACAAGTTTGTGTAACCCCTTTTTACAGATTGCAAATCGAGAGATACCACCCGTCATACTTTTACCTGACTTGGGTGTGCAATCAAGGAGATTTAGGAGAGATTCTAGAGGTGATGAAGAAATGCATAGATCAGTATTGGAGTTAGAGGAAAGCTATCTTGATGTTTCGAATGAGGATACTCTCCCTGATGTCATGGATGATGGTATGGATGACATGATGGATGAAATTTCTAGACACACGGCATCACATGTACACAAGATATCTGATTCTAAGAGTGTCATGCATGAGTTGAAATCTAGACCCTTGTTTGATAGTTCTCCAATGTCAAAATTATAGGCTTGCCTTTTGATTTTAAATTTTCAAGAAACATACGGTTGGTCAGGCAGTAGTGTGTGGGATTTATTGAGGTAACTGCATTTATATTAAGTGATGTTTGGACCTTATTTGAACAATTATTCATATCTTATTAATTGCAATAGGTTTCTTCAAAAGATGTTGCCTACACCAAATAGAATGCCTGCATCAAGGAGTGATGTGAAAAAGATGTGACAAATGTGGGGATGGATTATAACACTATCCATGCTTGTTCTAATGATTGTATTCTATTTATTCATTTGCATGAGATGGATGTTAGTTGTCCAAAGTATGGGGTGCTTTGTTATATACAAGATGTGCAGGGTTAGAAAATCCTACTAGAAATTTTGAGACACGTTTCTATCATTGTGAGAATACCACATATGTTTAAGTGCATGTCCATAGTAGGGTTAATGACATAGCATGCTACACATTACTCCATTAATGATATTTTGAGATCCCTCTAGATTGTGCTAATAGGAAGCACACAAATAACATGTGGCCAAACTTTGCAAAGGAGCGTCGTAACTTATGCCTTGGGCTTGCTGACGGATGACATGAATCCTTTTGGGTTACACTCAACGTCTTGGTCAATATGGCCTATGGTCTTGGTGAATTACAAAATCCCACCATGGCTCATATTAAATAATGGACACCTTATGCCTGCCCTCCTTGTGCCAAGGAAGTATAAGGTGAAGGATATGGACGTGTGCCAAGGAAGTATAAGGTGAAGGATATGGACGTGTGCATGGCCCCATTGATAGAGGAGCTCTAGACCCTATGGAGAGGCATACTTATATTTGATATTTGTAGAGCTTTGAGGCATAAAATGTCATCCTGATTAAGGTAAGGACATGGAGAGTGCTCAGGTGTGTGTTTGTAGATCTATGCATGCCTAATGACCCTTTTATACTTGCTTAATGAATTTTTTTATGATTTGTGATGTGATCTATGTATGATGGTCTTCAAAAGTGTGTACCATGCTTGCCCTGTTTATGGTGATCATTTGGATGCACAACACTCTAAACATTTGAATAAAATGGTTTATGAAGGTCATACTCAATACCTTCTACTTGATCATCCTACACCCTTCAACTTGGTCATAAGCCACTGCCTTTGAAGGCAAGAAATTGGATTCAAGCTTGGAGAGTGAATGAAGAGATGCTTCCACCCAATATGAAAAGTCTATTGATCTTTCATGACCTAACTTATTGGGGTGTCAGTTATATATCAATCATCTCTTGGATCCAATTCATATCTTTAAGAATGTGAGGGCTTACATTTCGGCACATTTGGTTGGTGATCAAGAGACAACAGAAGCATGAGAAGACTTGAAAGTAATGAATAGGTTTCTTGAGTTTTTGCCCCAAACCTATAATGGTCAGGTTCTTCTCCCAAAAGCACCATGGATCTTTATTAAGAGAGAGGAGGAAGCAGTGAATAAGGACATTGCCTCTTTTTAGACACCAAAAAGGCACATGGATTCCTTGAAAGGAGAATTTACAAAAGACAAGAAGCTTAGTGGCCTCAAGTCCCATGATTGGCACAAGTTCTTACAGGTACTCTATATGTTTCAAAAATTGGCGCAAGTTCTTACCGGTACTCTATATGCTTCAAAATTTGATACTAATTCTTGAACGATCTTAGGATTGTGATGCATTGCTAAAAAGACTTTGATTTGATTCTTTGGATAGTTTATCCTCCCAATTGTGGTGAAAGGATGCTTATTGGAATAGTAGAAAAGCTACCTACATGATTAGTGGTGTTGTGAGGTATTCTTACTATCATATCATCTTATAATCTATTTTAATATGATTTACTAGCAAATTTTGAATCTTATTTTGACATGTGAAAATAGAAGGATCTCTCAAAAATATATCTCCTTAGCAAGCATAAAAAAGACTAGGGTGGACTTCCATTGAAGCTACATGCTTGAGAAGAACTTTCCCTCTACCATTAGGAGGTTTCCATTGTAGGAACCATTCACAATTATTGAATGTTTTTCCTTGAACCATTTATGAAAATTTTGAAGAGATTTGTAGGAAAAAGGAAAGTCCCAAGGGAAGCATGGCAGAGGCTGGCTTGTGCAAGAGTCATTGGTATATATCACTGAGTTTCTTGCATCCATGGATCTTATATGTGTCTTTGTTGGCAATGATGATGATCATTTCTGAGGTTTTGTTAAGGAAAAGGGATTCAAAAAAACTTGGGTGATGTATTAAGGGAGAAAGTCTTCCAGTTTTGTATCCTTAATAGAAATGACATGCAAAAGTGAATTCAAAGGTATGAAGAGGCCAAGAAAAAAAGAGTAAGTGCTAGGGTCAATGTTTGCTTGGGTGTAGCCATTTTTCATGAGGTTCAAGGCATTTTTTGTTTAGGTATCTTTCTTGACCTATAACTTATGCATTGCTCAATGGAATTCAAAAAAATTTGTCTTCAAGTTGTATTACACATTCAATTTGAACATGAGACCAAAAAAATATACAATAAAGATTTGGAACAAGATCATTAAAGATTTACAATTTCTATGTTGCATGTGAAGCATGCATCCTGAAGAGTATAGGATATTAAAATCAATTTAAAAACATCAAAAAAATTTTTTGCACATACAACCATCCACGAGGCCACCCATATGTTTAATAAGGCAGCAGATAGGTGGTGGATAAAATAGCAGAAAGATGGTATGGCATTGACTACTAGGAGGGGTTTAAAAAAGAATTTAGAAAACACTTCTTACCTCCTGATGAAGCATCCCAAGCTTGGGATCAGTATCAAAACCTTCATCAAAGAAATTTGTCAGTGGCGGAATACACTGATAAGTTCAGAGAAATTGTAATGAAAGTTTATGAACCTCTACCTCAGTCAATGCAGGTAAAGGATTTTATCTTTGGATTGAATGATCGGATCAAGATGGAAGTTAGGTATGGTTTTAAGGGGCCTCCAATGTTGTGCTAAAATTATGCATATCCATTTAAGAGAACACTCCATAACTTTTTCTTGATTTGTTGAAAACCAAAATGAATTGAAAATTTGGAATCCAAACTAGTGGGACTACTGCATGGTAGTCTTAAAACATTGGTGGTATTGGTATCTAGATTCACCCCAGAATGGAAGAATTTGAAAAATGTGCACTTTGTGCATGTGCAAAGATCTTTTAATAAATGCAACACTATTTATAATTTTGTATTTGTTATTTTTCTAGTGTTGCAGTGTACCAAGTTCGAGCACAAGGTTGAGGAAACATTAATGGATTATTCAGGAACAAGCTATGAGAAGTGTGATGTAGTAGTTGGACCTATGTGGTACAAAAAAACATCCAAGAGGGGCTACAATTATACAATTTTGTGTACTCTCATCTAGTAAGAGCTATTAATACCATTTGCAAGTTGTGCCTAGATGAAATAAGGGCAAGAGTGTCTTCAAAATGGATTTAGAAAATCATGAGCACATCATGGGAATCCCAAACTTACCACACTTGTTTTACAACCACTAGGCTTGTTTTATGTAAATCCCAAATAGTAAATCCCCAAGAAACCCATCGTGCTGACTAAGTCACCTCTCTGCCGCTCCATGACTCCTTCAATGGCATATATTAACTTTTTTTCAGACCTACCAATCATGATAATATATAAGATAGCATAACCTTTATATTGTACATTATAATTAGCAATAGCAATGCACAGGGTACTTAACATTCATTGTATACTTATTATATTAGTGTGCCATGATAGCCTGCCATTGAATTAAGAAAGAAATATTCACTAGCTTCCAGGTCCACATGTAACAAACTCCAATGCAAGTTGCACCCTCAATGAAGAATAATTAGTATTTGGTAGCATTGTCGACATATCATAAAAAATGACTATGGGATGTTACTTACTTCTGGCAATATGCTTGCACTTCATGGAAATTTACAGATGGCAACCAATTAAAAACATCCCTTTTGGTCTTTTCTTTATCGATAAGTACTGCTGGAAGGAGAGACTGAAGCATACACACTTGGTTTTGTATAGATATATGTTTAAACTATCCTAGGGTGCTGACTCGATCCATGCTATGTTACTGGGTATGGGGGGACAAGGCCCAAATATAATATGCATGGATTTCCTACAATAGTTTGAAATCTACAAGGGAAAAATTAGACACAGTCTCTAGTCCTCCCTACCACAAAGCATAAGGTTTGTACTTCAAAAAATATGAAAGACTTTAAGATTTGTACATACTTTTCATAAAATGTGAGATCCAAGGGAAAGTCTTTTGGATGAGGGTGGTTAAAATAGAAAATACACTAAAATATAAAAACCCACCTCCTTTCAAAATCATGTAACTTTTTCATGTGTTACCCAAATTTTACAGTGTGTAGACATATTTGAAGCTCTTCTAGTGTAGAACACAATCATGCTAATTTAACTAATGTTTACGCATGGCATATTGTTAAATTCATGTCGTACTCAAAAAAATTATAGGTATTCTTAATAAAGGGAGTTGGTGCCCCAGGGTAACTGTGTTATTATGACATTGCATAAAAAAACAAATGAACATTAGCTTCTTAGATTCAAGGGTGTCATTGAAGTATGAAGACATGAGGGTATATGTATCATACCTTAGAATGGTCGTCATCACTTTGTCATTGACCTCTTTGCTAGAATTAGAGAGGATTAGAACCTCCTTTGCATCGAATGGAAAATACTGAGGGTTTGTCCAATGACAAACTACACATTAAATGAGATCCCCATTCTCACCAATGCATCCATGTTTGTAAAATTCATCTCTTTGATAGCCTCTCTCCTATCCTTATCTTTCCTTTTCTCCTCCTCCTCAAGTCCTACTAAATCCTCTCCTCGCTCTCCTTTACACCATAACCATCACTAAGTTCTTGACTAGCCAAGATTTGAGCATTCAAAAGTGATGTAGTAGGAAGAACTGAAGAAGAAAGAATAACTCCTAGAGGTGTGTCCTTCAATATTGTCAGAAGATCTAATTTTTGAGCACTTTTTATGTCCACCACTTCATGGATGCTCTCACAAAGCAAAGATAAATCTTTCTAAAGCTACGAGTTTACAAACATAGGTTGCTCCTACTCCTCTTCCAACTATAAAGAAATATTAAAGTCTTTAAATTCATATTTATATATTAATTACCCTTAAATAAAAGGCTTTAGAAATTTATTTAAATTGTCTTTAAGTAGTATTTGTAACAATATCGAGAACAAATAAAATATTAAGGTTTCATACCTTTAAGAGTTTTTGTGATCTTTTTGTGTAATATTGTGATGTAGCAATAGCTAGTGAGTCATCATTACTATCCTCCCCATCCAAAACTATCTACATCCTCATCATCCCCTTTCTCTACATCATCATCATCCACACTCCATATATCCTCATCATCGCTCTCATCATCATCATCATCAGGGCCAAAATTAAGGTTCTTGATGTCATCATCTACCTCGTTGTCATTTACTTTGAGTTTCACTTCATCGTTCTCTTCCTCCTTATCATTTACATCGAAAAACCCTGATATCTTTCTCATATTTTGTGGTCACATGAGCTTGTATATCATAGTATTTCATGCAATATCCTTCCTTCTCAATTATATTTGTGGAGTATCCTTTTCTAAGAAGATCCTTAAACAAATATCCCATTCAAATCAAGGTGACCTCCCATCCTGGCAGCTGTAAAAATTCCATCATAATAAGTAACAAACCACCACTTTTAGATGGACTCGAATAGTAAAGCGGTTTGTGATGATAGTATTTAGGAGTGGCATGCTCTTCAAGCATGAGACACAATCACTTTATGTTGGCTCTTACATGACTTTGTAGGTCAAGGTGAATAGTCTTTATGAGCATGATGAAGGATTCAAAAGTATATGTGTTTAAGCCATATTCTCTTTTATCTTTTCTCATTGCATACACACCAATGTATATTTTGAGCTCATTGTCATACTAGTTTGTAAAATACGTAGCATGGCTTCTTCATTATCTTTACTCACAAATATGATAATATAAAATAATCCCACTTTGGTAATTGTGGTATGCAATATTCTATCAACATATTGCAAAATATTTGTTGGTGGTATTTCATCAATGAAAAAGATATGAGGCCGGCTCCACGCTATGTCATCACTTAGGAAGTCGTTACATGCAACTAGATGGAGAGAGAGAGAGGAGTGCACATGATATAGCTACCTGTACACTCCTCTCTCACTTCCGCTATCAAAAGGTCCAATTAGGTCATTAAGGATATGCTTCAAGCATATGTACGTAAACAACAAACTAATTGGAAACATTATTTGACCATATTATAATTTTCATATAACAATGCTAAACATTTAGCTACAAGTTTTAGTCCATTCATGATGATGTATGGATTTCAACCTAGAGCCCCAATTGTAGTTAAACTCGAAAAGAGAAGGTTCAAGTAACGACAAACTTTCTTGAGGATATGAATAAAATGCTAAAGCTGGCAAAAGATACCATTAGAAAGGCTCAAGATATAGAAAGGAGTTATGCAAGCCCTTACTGTAGAAGGGTGGAGTTTGAAGAAAATGAGAAAGTCTATCTTAGAGTGCCTAATCTTCAAAATATTTAGAGATAGGTAAATGTACAAAGTTATCCCCTAGGTATTGTGGACCATTTATGATACTTAAGAGAATTAGAGAGCTTGCTTGCAAATTAGTTTTACCACAAGGATGTAGAGTACATCCACTTTTTCATGTGAGTAGGCTAAAGAAGAAGTTAAGAGATGCTGACAATATCATTAAAAATGAAGTCCTAGTCGAACTCATTGAGCTTGCTACTTTATCACATGAACCAAAAAGGACTTTAGATAGAGAAGGCAAAAGAACAAGACATATATTATATCAAGAATGTCTAGTTAAGTGGAAAGATGGATCAAAAGAGAGTTCAACATGGGAAAGGGTGAGAAGTATCCCGGAGAGGTTTCCCAATTTTGTTTTCAAGGACATAAACCATTCTGAAGGGGAAGGGAATGTTCCATCACCCATAATCACTGAAGCCACAGCTCAGTTATGGCGAGGTGGGAAACCAAAGGGCTCAACAATGCTTGCATCAAAGAGAGATTGGAGGGTCAGGGTCTATGGACAATCCTAGGGCTAGTAGGCAATAAGATGGAATGCTATGCTAAATCCTGGAGGGCATGGGAGTACTAAGGTCCATAAAGGAAACATGGCACTCAAATAATACCAACGTGGAAATCATCAGGTTTAGGGTTGAATTCAAAGAGATAAGCTCATCCAGGAAGGAGGTGGCAAACTCATGGCACAATACTCAAAAGGTAGAGTGTACCACACATGGAATCCTATGACTGGGTGGTGAATTATGCAAGAGCCCTCCTTGTTTTGCAATTGAGAATATACTCCTATTTTGAAGCTATTTTAGTCCTACTAGTCTTTATGCAACAATTTCTGCTAGTTCTTGGAGATTTTTTAGTGCTATTTTAGTTCTAATCTAAGGAAAATGTAGTCCTATTTTAGAGCTATTTTACTCCTGCAACAATCGCTTCTGTAGCAATCACACCGATTGCACTGGTTGTAGTAAATTATAAATGAGGGCATTTGTGAACCATTTTCACTTCAGTAACAACAATATTTCCAATAGTTTCTTGTGCAACGATCCCTATAGTTGCAGTAAAATATAAATGAGGGAAGAAATAAGCCATTTGTGCTTCTTTAGAGCCACTTTTACTACCAAAGTAACACGAACAATAGTTTTTGCGCGATAATGGTAGTACATTGAAATTGAAACAAAAGAAATTACATCTGATAGGTTTTGCAATAATAATATTACATCAAAATTGAAATAAAAGAGATTACATCCAAAGAAAACATTTAACAAAAGAGATTACATCCAATGATGCTAGCACTTTGTCTTTGTGTAAATAAAGCAAAAGTGAATGTAAGTGAAGGATCAAAGAAACCAAAAAAAGAAGAAGTATATAGACCCAACATAGCAATAATAATTGTCCTTAAAAAAGCATTAAAGACTCTTTATTTATGGTGAAACCCATATACTACAAGTGAATTTTAAGTCACAAGTGGACTAAGGAGCAAATGAGTGCATGGGATGAGAAGGGATTAGTGGAGGTATGGGAGGATTAGTGTGCTTGATGTGTGGGGTCATTAAAACGAGAGTATAAAGGGGAAATTTCACAAGGGGTACATGAAAGAATAATTCATAGTTGGGGACGTATACATGTGTGTGTGTGTGTGTGGGTGTGTGTGTGTGTGTAAAGAAATAAGTGTATTGTGTGAGATACATTTACTAATCAAAATTTGTGTGAGTGTAATAAAAAAATGATGCTAATAGTAAATGCGTAAGCCACTTTTGCAAAATAGATATAAAGGTGAATAAAACATAAGGCGAATCAAAAAAATAACTAGAGATTATCCATGCTAAAGAATTATCCAATGGATATGAATTAATTATATGGCACTAGCCCCCAACTAAAGGCTACTGGGGAAATCAAAGTGTGTCTTTAGGTTAAAAAGTCCCATTAGTGATTGAGCCATACAATTAATTCCATCAGTTGGATAAAAAGTAAAAAAAGGGGAACATATAAGGAAAAAATGTTTAAGACATCTAAGTTGAAAAATCCAACAACCAAATTTTGCCAAAAAATTCACCAAAATTAAGAATTTTTAATGATACTGAGTTTGACAAACACAATATTAAAAAAAGATGTCGAATCTTGAGCTAGTCTAGGTTCTGAGGTCAGGGTCGACTTACTTGCCACCATCTAAACATACTAGGTGTTAGAACATCATAGTTATGTTTGGGTAGACAGGCAATGCCTATTTTCCCCGGTTTGTTATCACTTCACCTAGGAATATAGACAACTATATGGATTCTTAGACAATAAAAAAATTTTAAGTCACAAGTGGACTAAGGAGCAAATGGGTACATGGGTCGAGAAGGGATTACTAGAGGTATGGGAGGAACTGTGTGCTTGTTGTGTGGGGTGATTAGAAAGAGAGTGTACATGAAATAATAATTCATAGTTGGGGAAGTATACATGTGTGTGTGTGCTTGTCATATCAAATGATCTAGTCTACTACACTACTACACCAGTTTCCAATATTATAGTAAAAAAATGTTTCCAATGTTTAAGACATCTAAGTTGCATTATAATTGAATTTTAAAAGAATTGCATTTAAAAGTCTCTCATTTTAAAAGAACTGCATTTTCAATAAATTGCATTTGAGAAGGATTGCATGTTAAAAGAATTGCAATTGCAACATTTATCAAACACAACCATATATCACACCAATGTCTCTTCTTCTGAGTCACTAGAATTTGTTCAGGGTGTGTCAGTACAGGGTCATCGTGCAAGGGACCTGGAAGATCTGTGTGTATCCACTTTAGCATATCATTGCATACCCCTTTCACATCGTCCAACACTCTACCATTTGCATAGAGGTTAACCATCTTATCCGACAATCCGATGTCAAGCGGTTCCTTGTGATAGAATCCACAAACTTATAGCTACTCCAGTTTTGTTCGCTAGAGGAGTTGCTACAAGGTAGCGACAACACCTTCATGGCCAAGGCTTGCAAATGAGGCGTGGATGCTCCACACTCTTCCCACCATCTCCATGCTGATATATCTTTTGCTAATTCTTTGATTCTTGGATAGGCAAATAGTCCTCTATTTCAAAAAGTTGAAAGTTCCCTAATAGTAGAGGCATACTCTATCGTATCCTCAAAGAAACGTCCAAGAAGATCATGCCATGACTACATTATCTGTACATCCTTGGCTATCCACTCTGTGGCTTTTGCATTGAATAGCGTCTCAGTTACAAGGGTTTGCTGCTTTAACAACCGCTCCATCATTATATAGTTTGTGCCAAAACGTGTTTCACTTGGCTTCAGAAGCTGTAGCAAGTGATTCGCAGCTTGATGATTCCTAAATATGCCTAGTAATCAAAAGTACAACATGACCTTTCGAGCCTCATCCACGACAACTTTGCAGAAGTTTGTCTCAGGCATCTTGTACCAATCCTCAAAGACTAGGTCCAAATAGTGGCATGAGCATGGCGATGCCCAAATATATCGATATCTGCTATTTATAATTTTCCCATTCTTTCAACAATTCTTAGCATTATCAATAATCAGCTGAATAATATTGTTAGGACTGATATCTTCAATACATCTACTTAACTACTTTGCAATGAATTTTCCCGTCTTAGCCTTACTGCTTGTACCACAATCAACTATTGGAAAGCCTCCCCTTTGAACATCACAACAATGAAATTAATCAAGGGCCGCTTATTAAGAAAGACAAGAAGAGAGATATAGGAAGCAACCAGGAGGGAGCAATAGTCTCCTCCACAATTAGCTCATATTCACCCCACACAATACTATTGAACACTACTAAGGTCACACTCATACATAGTAGATAAGAACACACTATGGTTGAGTCAATGTGACTCACCTTATTCACCTACTCACACAACAGGAACAATAACAGAGAGCTTGATTCCCAACACTCCCCCTCAAGCTCAAGTAGGGAGCATAACACCAAGTAGCTCTCTAAAGTATGTAAACTTATCTCTGCACAATGACTTGGTAAAGATATCTGCAACCTGATCTTCAGTCTTCACATGTATAAGATCAATCTATTTTGATAACACCATCTCTCTGATGAAATGGTAGTGTACCTCAATATGCTTAGTTCTAGGATGATAAATCTGATTACTTGTGCCAATTGCACACTACTCATGTTATCACAATAAAGTTTGACTGGTTCTTCCAGATGTAGTCCCCAATCCTGCAAAAGCTTCTGAAGCCAAGCAATCTCACATGCAGCCAATGCTGCACCTCTGTACTCTGCTTCTGTACTAGACAATGCCAATGTGGGTTGCTTTTTACTACAACTCACCACTGCACTACCAAGGCTGAATCCACAACGACTGGTGGATCTCCTGTCATAGGCACATCCTGCCCAATCTGCATCTATGTATCCAACCAGTTCTATATCCTTTCCATACTCATAAAAGAGTCCATACTGATATGTTGCCTTGACATAGTGCATAATCCTTCTCATTGCATCCAAGTGAGGCTTCCATGGCTTCTACATAAATTGACTAATGAGTCCCCCAGCATGTATTAAATCAGGCCTAGTGATTGTCAAATATATCAAGCTACCAACCATCTGCATGTACATGGTAATCTCCTCAATCTTGGCTCCAGAATCAGCCATCATCTTCAAGTTTTGATCCAAGGGAATATCCATTGGTTTGTAATCCTTCATGCCAAACCTCTCTAGCATATTCAAGGCATACTGCCTCTACATAAGCCAAATGCCATCAGGTGTTCTCAACACCTCTATGCCAAGAAAGAACTTCAAGTCCCCTAGATCCTTCATATCAAACTCCATTTTCAGCTTGCTCTTAATTTCAGCAATGCCATCATCATCACTACTAGTCAAAATCAGATCATCAACATAAATCACAATCACAACATATCTAGCAATTGTCTTCTTTATAAATAGTGAATGATCAACCTTCCCAACTACAAAACCAAGCTCCTGTAGGTATCTACTGATCCTTTCATTCCATGCTCTAGGTGCTTACTTCAGCCCATAGAGAGGTTTCTTCAATCTGCAAACATAGTTGGGATAGTCAGGGTGCACATAACCCTCGGGCTGAACCATATAGACTTCCTCCAACAAGTCACCATTTAGGAAAGCATTCTTGACATCCATTTGCTACAATTTCCAGCCATTTGTAGCAACCAATGCTATGACAGCTCTCACAGTTGCCATCTTGGCAACAACACTGAAAGTTTCCTCATAATCTAGCCCATATTGCTGTGCATACCCTTTGGCAACCAGCCTTGCTTTATACCTTTCCACTGATCCATCAGACTTGCATTTTATTTTGTAGGCCCATTTGCAACCAATAGGATTCTTGCCTTCAGGCAACTCCACCAAATCCCAAGTCTGATTAGTGGCAAGAGCATCCATCTCCTCATCCATGACATTCTGCCAATGACCATGTTGCACAGCCTCACCAAAGATAGTTGGCTCAGTGTGTCCCATAACTTTTGTCATATATTGCATAATGCTGAGTAACATAACCACGATAAGTTAACCTGTCAACAGGATACCTGACTCTCTATTACCTTCTCACTAGAGTGCTTGACTCTCCTCGTTCGTGAGGAGGTATGTACCTACTTCCCTTGACTCCAGGTGTAGACACATATGGTATACCCAGCTCACTATCCAAACTGTCACTACATGACGAATCATAGCCACAATTTGATGGCCCAGGGACATCATTTTTAGCTTGCGAAGGCACCTCAACAACCTTGGCTTTCCCTTTATCTCTCCTCCTCACTGACATAGCAGGGCCAGTGGAATTTTGTAACCTGCTAGACCAAGGATTCACTATAGTAGAACTAGTAGATGTAGGCCCAGATATGGATGTGCTAATTTGTTGATTTTTATCATATGCATGACCTGCAGATGCATCATTTGGAATAGCCACTTTCAGCTTGCCATACCAAGATTCTAGCTCATCAAAAACAACATCCTAACTCACCATAGTCTTCTTGGTCGATGGGTTGTAGCATTTGTAACCCTTTCGGTTCTGTGCATAGCCAATAAACACAAATCTTTTAGCTTTGGGATCCAACTTCCGTCTCTTTTCATCTGGTATATGCACATATGCCAAGCTGCCAAACACTTTTAAATGATTGACATCAGGCTTCTGTCGATACAATTTCTCATATGGTGTGAGCATATGAATGCCAGCAGCAGGAGTGCAATTCAGCACATACACTATAGTTGCAAGTGCTTCTGCCCAATAATAATCAGGTAAGTTCTTTTCATTCAACATGGCTCTACTAGAGGAACCTATCACCCCATTCTTACATTCAGCCACTCCATTCTGTTGTGGTGTATATGGGCATGTAAGCTCCCGTCTAATCCCATGATAGGCCAAGAAGTCATCAAATTCATTTGACAGATATTCACCTCCATTATCTGATCTCAAGCATGTGATATATGACCCAAACTCCTTTTCAACATGTTGCTTGAAATGCTTGAAGGTAGGTAGGACCTCATCCTTATGTTTAAAAAAATACAGCCATGTATACCAGCTGAAATCATCAATAAATGTAACATAATATGACGAGCCTCCCATTGAGGTAGTGTGTGCGGGACCCTAGACATCAGAGTGAATCAACTACAAAGGTCTACTACTCTCCCGCAGATGCTTAGTGAATGGCAACCTTGATTGTTTTCCAAACTGGCATGCAGGACAAACATGCTCTAAAGTAGTACACTTGAACTTTGGTAGGCCAACAACAATGCCTTTATGCTGCATATTTTTCAGCTTCTAAATATTAATATGACCAATGTGTTTGTGCCAAATTTCCAAATCAAAGACAACACCCGTACCATGGGTAAACATGGCAGCCTTTAGTTCTGGCATGCCTGCATCTAAAGTAAACATTTTTCCTTGCCTTTTCCCTTTTACAATCAACTTGCAGCCATTACCAAACTCCTCAATGAAGCATCCATCCTTATTAAACCAGACTTGCAAGTTCTGCTCAGCTATTTGTCCAACAGACAACATGTTCTTGGTGATTGAAGGCACATGCAGCACTTCATGCAGCTCCTTGGTCTGACCATCATGCATCACTAGAGGCACAACACCCTTGTGTGTAATGTCATGCTGTGTATCATCTCCTATGCAAACATAACCATGCACACTAGGAGTCATCTCATCAAGCCACTCTCCATGTGGTGTCATGTGATTAGATGCTCTTGAATCAATATACCATATATCATCCAAGCCACCATCAGCAGACTTATGATCCTGCACATGCATCATAGCAAATAGCTGATCTGAGGATGTCTCATGTGCATGACTAGAAGACTCGGCAAAATGACCATGCTGATTTGCCTTTCCTCTTTGATTTGCTTGCTTCTTGAAACAGTCTCTGGCAATATGGCCAACCTTGCCACAGTAATGACATGTCTTATCATTATTAGGATTATGCACTGTTTGTTGCAGTTGCTGCCAAGTACATATACCATGAGAAGTACCTCTCCCCCTACCTCTAAAGGCTCCACCTCCTCTCTGAGGTGACTGACTAGGGGTTTTAGGGACATGCCTACCATCACCTCTACCACAAAGTGAATCTCTGTGTCATCCACCATGGCCTCTCTAATCAGAGTAGAACATTGCATCACTATTCCTTGAGCTACTGCCATTGGTATTCAGCCCAAGCTTCACTTCCTCATGGATCAAAAGAGCAACCAGCTCATTGAAATTCGGCATATTCTGTCTCACAGAAATAGAAGTGTCAAATGACTTATATTCAGAACCAAGTCCATTCAGAGTGACTGCAACCATGTTATCATCATCCATAGGAGCATCAATAGAGGCCCATTGATCAGCTATAGTTTTGATATCAGTCACATATTCCTGTTTTGTTCTCCCCCTTCTTGACATATTGTTAAATTTCTGTTTCAACTGTATCTTTCTGGCACTTGTTGTGGTGTCATAATACCTTGTCAAGATATCCCAGGCATTCTTGGGGGATGTGCAGCTCATAATCTGCATGACCATGGCATTCGAAATACAAAGAGAAAGCCAGTGTAGCACCTTCCGTGCTCTCTCTAGCCAAGCTTTATGATTCTTAACTTGTTCTGCAGTAGCATTGCTTTTTGGCAAATTAGGCTCTTTCTCATCACCTGTAATCAAATCCCAATAGCCTTTTCCCCAGTCTGGAAAATTTCCATTCGAAACTTCCAAATGGCATAATTATTTTGATCCAACTTCTCTCCAACAATTTGTGTAATGTTGTCACTTCCACTAGCATTAGCCATGGTTTCCAACAGCAGATTTCTGCAACTTTTTACTGTCTTGCACAGTCAATAACTTCTGCACATTACCTCAGATGCAAAAACTATCAACTAATAAATTGTAGCCAATCCTTAGGTCTACAACTTTCTAGTTTAATGAGGGTACAAATTCTGTAAGGTTTCATTGTTATTTGCTGCTAAAAATAGGCACCTGCACACTTTTGACAGCAGTCCGGAAACTTCGAGTTACTAGTTCAATGGATCAACCGGACTCAAAATGCCACTTTGCTACTATCACTGGCAAGGCATAGCATCTGTCAAGCTACTTGTCATTAACATCCAACCACTGGGCATCCAAATACCATCACATATATCCATGAATATTGCAATATCATGCGTGCAACTGCATCTGACAATTCGACAGTAAGTTGTAAACTCTGACTTTTTTTGATTTTCCCAAGCTCATAACTTTTGACAATAAATCCAAATGAACTTGCTTCCAAAAGCAAAGTCGAAGCTTGTATATTGCCTCCAACTTGTGAGTTTAGACCAGCATCCAAATCCACACAGTTTGAGAAATAAATAGTCTAGAAAATGACAATTTGATCAATTTTGAACAAAAAAACAGCAGCAGCACTTTGTGTTTGGAGGAACATAGGAGTCCTAGTAGCTCATAGAGAGACCAAGATTCCACAAAAATGATGTATGAGGATGTAGCAAACCTTTGGGGTGCTGGAAAAGGAAGAAAGCAATCGTATATCACTTTTGAAGTCTCCAAAAGCTGTCCAGGAGCAAAAAAACGAGATCTACAAGCTAAAGGTTCTCCTCACTTGATAGGAGATGTAGGAGGGTTTTTTTCAGCCATAATCAACCTCCAAAGAGCAAGGCGATGAGGTTTAGAGAGATGTTTCACAAACAACCTCTAGAGAGCTAGGCAATGAGGTTTGGAGAGATGTTTTTGCTTCTTACTACTGTATATACCTCTTGCTTGGCCCAAACTAAGTAGTAGTTGTCTAGAAAAAGAGATCAGCTCTGTTCTATCACACCCAAACAGCAAAAACGAGTTGTGTTTTGTTAAAATACATCTCCCACGAGCAACCTATGGGTGATAGCGATCTCCCCTTAGCAAGAAGACATCAATTGGACAGCTCCCAAGCCAAACAGAAGTTGGAAATTGTTACTTCACTCTAGGGCAATTAAAAGGCAAGGAACGGTAGCTCTGATAGCATATTAAGAAAGACAAGAAGAGAGATATAGGAAGCAACTAGGAGGGAGCAACATTCTCCTTCACAATTAGCTCATAATCACCCCACACAATACTATTGAACACTACTAAGGTCACACCCATACATAGTAGATAAGAACTAACTATGGTTGAGTCAGTGTGACTCACCTTATTCACCTACTCACACAATAGGAACAATAACAAAGAGCTTGATTCCCAACACCGCTTGCTAACATTCTTCCATGCATCTGATATGATGGTGCAAGTACTTTTCTCAATGTTGTCATAAGCCACTTGCTGCATCTCCTCTTTCATCCTACTATAGTATGCATCCAACATGCTATTACGGACGGCATCATAAGTAGGCATTGTGAAACTCGAGCCAGCTTTAGCGATAGAGGCCATGGATATGTCGTGCTTTGAAGGAAGCTTCCAAGGATTGTTGCTACACACGTAAACGGGCATTTGAATGAGGCACATTATTGCATTGTCCTTTTTCCATATGTAGGTTTGAGCAACTTGCCAATTGTGTAAGGGATCCTGTGCCACTACTGTGTGTAGTTGCACTTTGCTAATAACTTTCCATAGTAACCGATTGCTCTCCCGAGGTTTCAAGACCCATGGTTCATTCTTCAATTACAAGTTGAGTCTAGTGGCATGCAACTATTTCATCCACAATCATTTCTGCATTTGCGGCTATTTGACCATCCAAAACGGCTACCACCCTTTCCACTCCCAAACCCTTGCACTTTCCAATCTGTCTTTGAGGATTGCCTAGGAATTTTTTGCGCATACAAGTTCCTGAACCCATGTACTCTTTGTGGCGGAGCACCCACTTGCTACCTCAACTCTCCCATCATGTTTTTTAAATGTAACCAAACTGAGAAACCTAGTTTCTCAACCAAACTTGTACCATTTGACCTGAACCTCCCATCCAACTACCACACTCCTTTCATTCTCTCTCATTCCTCTTGCTTCCCCCTCATTTCTAAGCACCATTTTGAAAATTTCTTTTCTCCAACCCTCTTTTCAAATTTCCTTCTCGCTCTTGAGCGGGAAGCTTCTTTCTCTATTCTCCCTCTCATGGGATGGACTCTCATGCCAAAATCTCGTCACTTCTATTCTCTACCTGTATTTCCCTCCCATTTCACTCTCATTCTTTCAAAACGTTCAATTTTTGAATGAGATTCAACCTACCTTCTTCTTTCTCTATTTTGGGCATTTCTCCTTCAAATCTTGCCACTTTCTCTCTCATCTGAGATTCTCCCATGATCTGAAATCATTTCATTCAAGAAGACAAGGCAATCAATGTTCTGAGTGAGCCATGAATGATGCAAGGTGTTTGGAGCTTAGAAGGAGCTACTAGACAAGATTATTTGAGAAAGGATCAAAGAATATTGACTTTCAGGCATTGCAGTTGTTGCTGATGCATGAGAATCAATCTTTCTTTTGCCCATCTCTCAATACTAGTTACTTTCCCTACTGCAATCTCTAAGGGTGCATGATTTCGAACCATTTGTGAAGGTTTGGGGTCCATCCAAACAGGTTTTATGGAGGTTCAAGTGAGATAATCTTTGGAACAATGCAACACATTGATTATGATGAGATTTGTTTGTTAATGATGTAACTTTGAAGAGAGAGTTAGTTCATAGTTCATTTTGTGTGGTTGTGTTGTTTTGTTTTATTTCATGCTTTGAAAACGTTGAAAAATTTGTTTGTTTTGAAGAAATTCCATGAGAAATGAGTCTTTTTTACTCTTACTATTAATGGTTTTCTACAGAATATTGTTTGAAATAGATTTCGAGATGTTTGGGAGCATATAATTTGTTTTGAAGCAAGAACCATCAACTTCATCAATCATGGAACACATTTGGGACCACTGGGAGGGACAAGTTTGATCACATTTTTCTTTCAAAGAACCTTGCTCTAAGAATTAGGTATTGTTCATTCATGTAATTTTAGAATGTTTTTAGTTTTCAACTCAAATCAGGGTCTATCAAAGCAACTTGCATGGAGATTTAGGTGAGAAAACCTTTAGAACAATGCAAGACAATGAAAATAATGATATTTTATGATGCGACTTTGAAGAAGTAGTTAATTTGTAGTTTGTTTTGGTAATTTTGTTGTTTTGCTTTAAAACATGATTTAAAGAGGAAGAAAGATTTTTTTGTTTTAAAAGATACACACTTACTATAGAGGTTTTTTTATAGAAGATGGTTTGAAATAGATTTGGAGTTGTTAGGAAGCATATAATTGGAGAAAAATCCATCAATTTTAGCATCCTGGATTACAAGAGGGACCATTGAGGAGGACAAGTTTGATTATGTTTTTTCTTCAAAGATCCCTGTGAGGTATTGTTCATTCACATAGTTCAACAGTGTTTGATGATAAGTAAATGTTTTTTTGAATTTGTATATTTCAATCGTTAGATTTTGCATGCAATTGGGGTTTTCATTTTTGCTTGGTTTGATACTTTTCTGAAACATGTCATGTTTGTATATTATTTGTTGATGTCAATGTTATAATATATTAGGTGGAAAGTGCATGAAATCATGCAAGCTACTCGGAATTAAAAAAAGGTGGATATCCATTTTCAAATAGATGCAGAGAATGCACCATTTTTATAGAGGAATGAATCCTCCTTAGCAAGCGAAAGTGATTTAGTAGCTCTTCAAAATCAAGGAAAAGCACATATGGAATTGTGGTTAGAAAGGAAAATATATCTAGTAGATCCACAAACTTGTCAGACTCCTCAATTCCATGGATTGACTAGCTTAATAAAGTTCCTATGTAAGGGTGAGAATGGTTTGTTAGGATATTGTTGAAGGTTGATTGCTCATGGAGCAAGTAGCCTTCATAGCCAATATCAATCTTTGCTTAATGAAAGAGACAAAAGGATCGCAATGTTGGAGGCTTAGAATCAACATTTGGTATCATCTATGCAAGCTACAAGTGTTGAAATGTCTGCATATGATGGCATAGAGAAGAAAAATTAGGAATTACAGAGGTAAAGCTTCAAACATTAGATGCTCAATTAGGAGAGAGCACTATTAATGCAATTCACTTACAGATTCAAAACATAGCTCCTGAAGGATGAGATCAAGAAGTTAGAAAAAACATTATCATTCATGAAGCATACTCCAATGGGTCCAAGACTACGTAAGAGGAAATTGCATCCAATGGATAAAATATCCAAGAAAAGTGGTCACTGGAAGCGTCAAGTGAGAGCTTGTAGGAGTGTTTCAGAACTGATGTCTAGACATCCAGGATGAACACTATGGTGCTATGGGTGAAGTGTTTACAAAAAAATGTTGAAGTCTGTTATACAACATCCAAAATTCAAAAGTCTAAAATCAGAGATAACATCTGAGTCAATGAACAAAGTTGTGGAGCATTTCAATGCAACTAGTGCATTTGTGATATTGCAGGGATAAGTACAAGGGCATATCGGCTCATATTTAAGAGCTTAAAAATAGCATGTCTTTTTGTGGGAGCAAAAGGTAAAGCCTCGCTTCCTAAACCGACTAATGTTGATAAGGCCAAGCATGCACTTAATTTGGGCGTACTTGATTTAGTCGGTGAGCCCTAGGATGTATGTAGTACACTAACTTTGAAAACAAAGGCTGGAGAGACTTAAGAATTGGAATTGACAGTCAACAATAACTTTGTGATGGGTGTTCGAAGAGTTCTGCAAGCCATGGTGAAGTTTTATGATATGCCTATGGAGGAATGCAATGGTGCTCTGAAGATTGTACTAAAGCTTGATGAAAGTGAGGTGGTCAAAGGTAAAAAATTAGAAAGAGTTATTTTGACGATGATGAATAGAATACTGGACCTTGAAGTTGAGCTTGATGATGCAAGACAGCTTTGTGTGCAATCAGAACAAGAGATTTGGTGGTTGGCTGCCTTTGAGGTATTATGGAAATTTGAATTTTAATGCGATAATGCAGACTTAGAATATTTTAAAATAACATGTGAGTTTTTTTTGCAGGTGCTGAAAGAGTCAAATTCAATTTTGAAGTGGTTTTTTGACCAAACCGATATCCCAAGTGTGATAAAAGGTCATACCAATGGTGAGCTACTTGAAGTTGAGGGCTATGGATCCTACCATGTAGAATGGCATCTAGCTGCTGACCTCAAGACTATTAAATGTATGTTGAATGTGGCACATGGAGCAAATAAAAGCCATCCTTGTCCACTGTGCATGCAAACAAGAGTGCCTGCAAAGGGTGGTAAAAAGAATCAAAAGCAATGGGCCTTCAAACTTGCAGAGATAGATCAAACTAAGGCACCAAAAAATTAGGGTTTTGGGCCGTATATAAAAGAATGCACCCTCATTTTCATTTCATTATTTAAAGAGCTCTCTAGTCCCACACCACATCCCACTTGCCCCTGACATTTCCACCCTATCTCTTGCACCCTCACCCTTTCTCTCACACACTCCCTCCATCCCCCATGGCCAGGCCCAAGATCAAGGCACCACGGAGATTGGCAGAGCTAGACCCACCTCCAGACTCAAAGACAGACAGTGATAGACTCCCCCCCTCTCCACCCAATGATCCCCGTCGAAGGGAGAAATTGCCAATTCGAAAGCCAGACAGGGAGCAACAGGGATAGAGGAAGGCACGAGAAGATCTTTTGATAGAGACGGATGACTCAGAGAGCACAGAGGAGGAGCGTGAGGAAGAGGAACAACGAAGGACAGAGCAGAGGACCAAGGCAAGAGCAGACAATCAGGGTCCACGCCAATGGGGGAGAGGTGCCCGAGCTCCAAGTGTAGGTCAAAGAGGCCCCTCCTCCAGTGAGGTGGTATAGATTCAAGCCAAGGACGGTGGCACTTCGGAGGTCAAAAAGTTTCAGAAGTCCATCGATCTGCTCATCCTAATGGCTAGCTTTGCAAGGGTGGTACGCAAGGTACTTTAGCCCAACATCCGAGTTTTATAGGCGCGGAGTGGTGGAGGATACCTAGCATATTCCTAGAGATGACTTGCTTGCCTTGCAGCATGCAGCTGAGGCCTACCTAGTAGACCTCATGCATGACACCCAGTTGGCTGCCACCCATAGGAAAAGGGTCACGGTGATCGCCGCAGACATGCAATTTATTGTATGTCTTAGGAAGCCCAAGGGCACTTAGGGATTTTGTATGCTCCACCTTGTACTCTGCCTAGGGGCATCTATCTTGTACTCTGCCTATGGGCATCTACCTTGTATCTGCCTATAGGCATCAATATAATAAAATGTCTTTTTTAGAATTGTCTTTGTATGTGCAATCTCAAATTTATTTTCAGTGTGTTTGCAATCTATTAATTTCCTTACATGCGCACTCAATTTGCTTACAAAAGACCTTTTGATGATGTATACAACAACAAAATGAAATAATAAACATCAAATCACAATAGAACATGAAAAACGAGATAATACTCAATTTTACTTAACATAGAAAAGGAAACAATGTTCTGTAATGGGAAGAGAAAATAATTTGAAAATGGTATTCTTTATTTATGATTAAGTAGTATCATAAAGATCATCAAAAGCTTGAATGCATAAGCTACTCTAGTTTACGCTTCTTCCTGCTTGGCTCAGATTCCTTTTTTGCTTACTAAAGCAGAGAGGGTTGGACAATTTCATTCTCTATAGCCTAGGGATCTGTAATGCCAGCTAGCCCTACAATAGCTATAATACTATGTAGTAGACCAGATCGTGTGTCTGAGAACAAAAATAAAGCTACACTATGCTTAATCAGAACAACACAATCTGCAGTAGGACGGATGGGCCTCATCTTCACCATCCGACTAAGGACCCTGAACTTCATGATGTTCATCTTTCCATCTAGCAATAATTGTTGATGGAACACCAAAATGTGTTGAGCCACTCTGTTGATGTAGTGGCTGATCAATGCCATCCCCCCACCAGACTCTTTGGTTCCACTCTTGCATCCAATATACTCATCAACCCATAAGATATCCTGCAACCAACATATTACATCAAAACCCAAAGATTATATGAATTAATAGAATATCATTTTTCAAGAATTAGTAAGAATAAGGGTTTTCACAGAAGAAAAATCATATCCTTAAAAAATTATACTTGGGAGGTCACTAGGACCTTAGCAACCATGTGCATCAAATGGCACTACCTAGTGTCTTCTTGAAGTTAGCACTCTAGTCAAAAGAGCTCAAAATATCCAATAAAACCCATTGGTGGGGGGAGTTAGCAACTCTCTTAGAGGTGCAAATGAATAAATGCAATCTTAACTCTCTCTGTCTCCCTTTGTGTCCCTCCCCCTCCCTCTGTCTCTTTCCCTCCCTTTGTGTCCTGGACTGCTCTCTCTCTCTCTCTCTCTCTCTCTCTCATAGTATTCAATTGATGATGATCTGCACGATGGGACTCATAGTCCTGTTGTCGAGGTATCAATTTATCGGCAAGGACATCCTGATCTAATGTTGGAATTGGAAGAGAAGTAGACCATGCGATTTATCAGGGAATAATTGCAGTTGGCAACAACAACAATGTTTTAAGACCACCATGCACTAGTCCCTATAGTTTGGATTCTAAGTTTTCAATCCGTTTTGGTTTTCAAAAGAATTGTTGCCCCCCCATACTCTAGAGATAGTAGAGACATGATGGCAGGTATTTCATAATATCCAGTTTCTTGGATCTTAGTGCTTCCACAATGCACTTGGCAATGAGGCATTGTTACATGTATGAACAGAAATCATATATAATACAAAGTGTTGTTTCATTTATTGCTAAGATTTTTTTAATTAAGTCTGCACCTCTAGATTGATGGCTCTCTATGGTCTATGAATGATAAGGCGATAAATATTTGTAATTTTAAATTTGTGTGGGTATTATATATCTGTATTGTGCAAGAGAGAGAGTGTGTGAGAGAGAAAGATAGCAATTAGAGCATAAGAGAGAGAGAGAGAGAGAGAGAAGTTGAGAGTGCAACAAGCGACACAAATACATACGGTTTCACATCATCACATTACCTAAAACCTGACATTCATCAGTTCAGTGAGCAGACTTTAGAGTGTCCAGAGGCATAAGTGGGCACATAGCACATGATTTGATTTCACACACACATGCCATCATTGTAAAGCCTATTCGGCTATTTCATGGCATTTTGCACATCATTTTAGCCTTGTAAAGCCTCTTGGCTATTCCCGGCATCATTTGCCACAAGCCTTGTAATTCAGATCAGATTATCAGATTATATATATTGCAACTCTACCTTCATTCATAGTTGACATTTCACTTGCTACAGTAAGTGTTTTGCAGTTCATTCAGACAGTGATCTTCATGACACTTTGAGTATTTCTTGCACCATGTCTTATGACTAGCAACCTTAATCTGGAGGCATTTGCTAAGATAGTAGACAACTCCAATTACGACACATGGAAATAGCGAATGGAGACCATTCTTGTACTTCAGGACAAATGGGAGTATGCCAATGGATCTACACCTAGACCATTGGACAATCTAGCCAGTAGTAGCTCTACTCCACCTGTTGTCACAACACCAACAATGAGATCTGCAGCTACACAAACAGTCTCTATACTTGTAGCAGATCCTGCCATTGCCCAAGCATAGGCAGAATGGGATAAGAAAGACAAGTATGCATATCATCTAATCAAGCAAAATGTGCAAGATGTCATGCTAGGATAGCTCAACACCATCAAGACATTAAAAGAAGCATGGGATATGTTCGCACCTCTCTACAAGTCCAAGAACACTTCTAGGATTCTCACACTGAGAAACCAAATCAACCAAAGTTTCTACAACAACAGTAAAATGCTTATGTATTGAGGATCAAATACTACAACAATCAACTCACAGCAGCAATAGGAGAGACTATGAATCTAACAGAAATGGTTCAAGTCATCCTGAATGGACTAGGAGAGGGATATGAGAATCTAGTCCAGAGTATTGCCATTCAACAGCAAATACCGACACTGGAAGAACTTCATCTAGTCTTACTTGGTGAAGAACTCATGACTTAGGCCATTCATGCATGCAAAGGTCATTCTAATGATCAGGCATTCATAGCTTCAACAAGAAGCAGACGCAGAGGCAGAGGCAGAGGTAGATCATTCTAGAGAAGTGGTCATCATCAGTAACAAAGTCATCAGCAAAGTCAGCATCAGCATCATCCTCAGCAGCAGCAACATCAGGATCAACAAAGAAGAAATCATTCCAATCGAGGAAGATTCCAAGGACGAGGGAATGCATCGACCAACGTGTCAAACTTTCAGTGCAAAACTGTCATAAGTTTGGACACTATGAAAGAGATTGCTGCAAGAAGTAGTACGACCAAGGTGTTCAATCCAACAGTAAGTTGAGGGAATTTCTACGGTAGAGGAAATCATCGTGGTGGACATTCTAGTCACAGTCATTTTGCAAATGAACATGGGAATATGTTCCTTGCAAACAAGGAAATGCAAAAAACTGATACAGTGTATCTAGACATTGATTGCAATCCAAAAGAGGATTTTAGCTATCAAGTCGACCAAGCATAATATGATCCTTGGTATATCGATAGAGGTGCATCATCTAACAGCTGCTCAAATCCATAAAACTCATCATGTGAGCTTACAAATGATAAAAAATATAAGGGATCAGGGAAACCCTTTTGTGCACTCTCTGATTCATGGATAACACCCACAAACCTTTATGCCAAAATCGAGTTCCTTGAGATTCACCATCTGTGTCATTGTAAAAAATGATAGCAATACATACTGTGATGGAGTGGCAATAGTCTCCATCAAACCACAGAGCAATTTGTTGAAGGCAACCTTATCCCAACACATGCCTTTGGCAGATCCCTCATGTCAAGCACACACAAGCTAATTGGAAGCCGTCCCTTGGAGTGATGTGTTAGAAAGTTCTCCCCCTCCATCTCCATGTTCACTTGAATAACTCTCCAAGGAAAACAAGAGTATGAGGTAGACTTGTTACCATCTATTGAAGTAATCACCCAATCAACATAGATTGATGTGGTTTCTGGGAAATCAGGTGTGGACTTGCCAACTTGCAGCTTCTCTCTGACCCATGACTCACATGAACCCTTGCTCTGATAAACAATTGAATCAATTTTGAAGTAAGTTGCAAGGGCGTCCCATGTTTGATGTTGGGGAGAAGGGTGTCATGAGTTGAACTCCTGGATGAGCATTTCTTTTAGGGCCCTATCATGCTTAATCTCCGTTGCGTGTTGAGACATTTCAATGGAGTCTCTATCTTTGCTTGACTTGACCAAGACAATTTCTTGAAACTCAATCTCTTCTTGGAGTGCATGTATATCATCGTCTTCCAATCCTAGTAGACACCTCATATATGTTATTGTGGGATTTCGACCCTCAAGATCACCCTGCTTCACCAATGTCAAAATCCTAATCCATTGTTCATAGATGTCATCATTGTATGTGACCATGTGTGTGTCCTTGGTAGTAGCAAAGCTCGCGCCCATCGATACGCTTGCGACTCCTACAAAATTCTAAAAAAAAACCAAAATCATCTTAGACATTCTTCTAATCCAAATCATGTAATAGAGATAAGAATGACACTAGTGCCATTATCCCATTACCATGTCAAAAGCATGACTTGGTAATAAGAAGAATGACACTAGTGTCATTCTCACATCAAGGAATTGACACTACTATCAATTCTTTTACAAAGCCATAAACATTCTTGAAATAAATAATGCATAGAAAACAAAGTTTATCACTCACATCCAACTTTGTCGATCTTTATGCCCTTTGAAAAGGCCTTGGGTTGGTTTCTTTGGTCGCCTAAATGCAACCCACTATGCCCTTAGGTGTTGCAAGATATCAATATATGGCTGATTTTTTAAAACGGTATGTGCCTCCATGTTGGCCATTGATGATATCTTACAACTTGCTTCAACTGGCACATTGACAACAATTCTCGCCTTCCTCCATGTATAGAAACCTTTTTGTTGATTGAAGGCTTCTCCATGTGCTTTAGTTATAAACATCCTTATAGCATTTATCGAATGTTTCCCTGTGAGAATCCAAGAATTTTACTCCTTTAACACATTACATGCATGTGCAAATGCTTGGTTTTTGAAACTCTATTCACTCTTGGAAGAAAACCCATGTTTTTTTGTTTGCCCAAAAATCCTCCCTAATGAATCACTCTTTCATCCCACTAATCCAACAAAATCTAAAGAGTAAGTACATCCCTTTCTATAAAATGAGTTAAATTCCAAAACAAATCAATCTTTGCTTATAGAAATCATTGGTAGAAGCCAAAATAGACAACATATTGACATGGTCCCTGTTAGTAGTAAACTTTCCTTAAGAAATCAGCTAATTGTTTATTAAATTCACATGTTGATGCATGAAGTTTTACTAAATGGTGCAAAAGGTCATGATTATCATCTAAATCATGCCTTGCCATTTGATTTAATATGTAACATAACCCCATTTGGATTTGTAAATCTAAAGATACAAGATGTTGAAATTCTCATCTTTTGGCCAAAAGAGCGAGCGCGTTAACATGCTGCCTGTTTTGGCCCAAAAGATGAGAATTTAGATGCCAAAATTCTCATCTTTTGGGCCAAAACAGGCAGTGCATTAATGCGCTCCCTCTTTTGGCCCAAAAGATGGAAATTTTGACATCTTGTATCTTTTGATTTACAAATCCAAATGGGGTCATGTTACATATCAAAATGAATGGCAAGGCATGATTTAGATGATTATCATGACCTTTACACCCTTTAGTAAAACATCATGCATCAAAATATGAATTTAATGGAAATTTTGCCAGTTTCTTGCACTAGATTCAGAGCAAGGCCGCTCGTAATAGGAGCATATTAGAACTCTATTTATATATTGGTACAAAAAAATCAAATGTTTACTATGAAAGTTCTTCTAATGAAAATATATAGAACAATTTTATTAAGGTAGAATTTCAATAACATGTTATGATCATGTTCAATGTTGAAGTTTTTATTGAATGATACACTTCAACTATATTTTACATGTTCGTAGCTAAAGCATTTCTATGCAAGCTCATCTTGTGAGAATAAATAACATTATCACTAATGTATACTTACAAGTGTATACTTACAAGCTTATGTTATAATCATCTTCAAAATTATGGTGATACTATAAAGCTTTATTAACGATCAATACATACATATTGTGAGGTCATGTTTTTCTCAAGTGATGCAGTTCAACTATATAGTACTTGTTGTTGGTAGCCAAAGTATTTCTATTTAATCTAATATAGAACACTATTACTAATGTGCACTTGCAATATTATGTTATAATCATGTTCAATGTTGAGAAAGCACTATAAATCTTTATTAATGATTACATACATACAATGAGATTATGTGTTGGTAGCCCAACCATTTCTCCTTTGCTCACTTTTATGTGCTCGCTTATTTAGTCTTGCTTGCTCGACATCGCTCGCTTGATCAACTGCCTCATGGTGGTGGGAACCCAGAAGTACCAGGAAAGTCTTTATCCCAAGGGTTGGCATTCCTTGTTGATAGAATAGCATCAACAAGGCACTCTCAATCCTAAGAGTTGGGATGAGTTTCATGTAAGAAAACTATACAACGTCTGTGCTCAATAGATAATAGGATCTCGCATGCAAGAGAGAAAAGCAGATAGTATGGAGAATCAAAAATTTGATTACTGTAAAATTGATACAATAGATGGCGCTGCCTCCCAGCCGTGCGCTCCTGTGTGAGAAGCTTCAATGGTGTGCTGGAAACAATAGAAGATGGAGGCTGGATGCTAAGGAATCAGGGTTGCTATAGCCAGTGATGATAATGGGCTTTAGGGGCTTGCTCTTATATAGCCACCAGTCGTAGTCGATTAGACCCAATTGGGAGACCGACCCAGTCGGCCCAAAATGGCCAACTGGAGGTCGGTCTAGAAATAGGCCACCGACCACACGTTAGAACCGTGGCGCAGAATAGAGCAACTATCCTACAGTCTCTGTTCGGCCGAGAGCCATCCAGGATTATCTGGGGTGCCAAACGGGCCCCGCAGCCCGAGAGTGGGCTGCCCCAGGAAATGCTCCATCTACCCTCAGTGCGGTCAGTCATGGGATGGCTTTTCGCACTTGCATGTAGCCTAGTTTGTAGTGTGCCAACTCTATCTGAAGTCATCCAGCCATTAGGCCACACATGGCCCCCATCTAGTGTCCAATGTGCCTTTAAGGGAGAACAACCAGTGAGCATACTATCCAATGCCCATCAATACACGACAATACTCAAACCGCTGACTAGGTAGACTCTTCATCAGCATATCTGTAGGGTTATCATCTGTATGAACCTTGACAAGCTTTATGCGCTTGTCCTCAAGTACCTCCCTGATGAAATGGTACCTGACCTCAATGTGTTTGTTCTTTGCATGAAACACTAGATTCCGTGCTAGTTGAATAGCACTCATGGAATCTGTTATGCTCTAGCCGGGATAGCATGACCTCGGATAGATCAGTGGGCATTTTCTCTTAGATGACCAACTTTTGTAATAGTTAATGTGCGTAAATGAAATGGTCAAGAGAAGTAACTGCCAAGGTCCTAGGTGAGGGCGGAATGGCATTGACTAGATAGTTCTGAGTGCTAAGGCCTAGGTGCACCTAAATGTGCAATAATGCCAAGGGGCAAGTGGTTTTTAATGTGCCCCAAGAGAGGGGTAAAAAAGGTGCACCAAGTGGAGAGGCTAAATTGATGACATTTGGAAAGGAGAACTATCTAGGGAATTGAGGGTCTCATGGATAGGTATGAATGAAATAACGAAGGGATCTGATGATAACTATCCCTGAGAGAAGGCTGGGTGGAAAGATAGCAAGCCATCGCCCGTGATAATTTTGACGACGAGCAGAGATTTAACCCAAGGGAAAAGACGACGATAGAGTAGGTTTGTAATATTTTGGTATCAGAGCCCAAGGCAAAGGAAGAGGTTCGTAAGCTTTGACGAAAGCTACGAACGGACAGCAGGACTGTATTGACGACGACCTTGGTTGTGGTATGTGAAGACGAACTGATTGATGGAAGAAAGGCTTGGAGCGTAGGTTATCATTTGTAGGAAGGTCGACGGAGCAGGTTGACGTTCTACTGCGACGATGTGGCGTAGTGTAGACGGACATTTACGAAGGCCTCCCTCACACAACTCAACCAACGCGAAGGGCCAGAATAAAGCGCAATTGGAGATATAGGCCTTCGACGACCAGAACACAGGCGCCGTTGACGAAACCAGACCATATATTTGCGAGTTAATTCTGAGCGCAATCGGCAATATATGAATTGACGTGACAGATTTGGGCAAAGGAAAAAAAATTAAGGCACCTAGGACCTTAAGGGCGGAACGCACCTACTCAGCCTGCGTGGAGCTTCCAGGGAGCAGTCCTTTCTTTTTTTAAAAATCAAAATCTGAGTTTGCAGTCGAGTTGTCTGTACAGCAGAGGCTGTCGTCTATTTTTTCTGCATAACAAAAGGGGAATCTGAAAAAAAAAAAAAAACCCCATCTTCCATTTTGAAACTATGGAGGCAGAAGGGCAAAATTCAAGAGTGAATCCTAGTGAGTCTAGAGTACAGTCTGCACAACATATGTCACATCAGGCAGCACCTACTTTGATTGGTAGGATTTCGATATTAGAGGATGCTTTACAGCAGATTATAAACCAGCAGCTTCAAGTGAATGCTGGTCAAAATGAGATCAGGGAGATGGTGCAAGCCTTGTCGGCTAGACTGTCTAGGATTGATAAGGGCAAAGCTCCAGCAGAGCCAGAGCCCAGTATACATTCCTTAGAGCGCACAAGGGTCAAAGTGCCTAATATCGCTAATTATAGACCAGAGAAGTACGCTGGTCGGATGACCGAGCGCAGCTCTGATGTGATCGAGGTTTGGTTACACAAGTGGGAAGAAGCCTTCGCCATTTGTGAAATTAGATCCGAGCTAAAGAAAATCCGCGAGGCCACACACCTGTTTATTGAGGCAGCGGACAGATGGTGGATAAAGCAATAGAAGGATCAAGTTGCTCCAACCACCTGGGAAGGGTTTAAAGTTGAATTCAAGAAACACTTTCTTCCACCTGATGAAGAATCCCGAGCTTGGGATGCTTATAGAAATCTTCGTCAGAGGAGTCTGTCAGTGGCAGAGTACACTGACAAATTCAGGGAATGTGTCATGAAAATAACAGACCCTCTCCCTATGTCGGTTCAGTTAAAGGACTATATCTATGGACTGAACGACAAAATCAAAATGGAAGTTCGGGCTAAATATGTGACTACACTAGATGAATCTATAGCAGTAGCCCTGAACTATGAGGATGCCAGAGGCAGATCTGGTGGATTTGTGCAGGCAAGGACTCAGTATGAGCACCCGAGAAAAGGGGGATTTCAGAGGAAATGGGTTTCAAAGACAAGTGTCTCGCAGCCAAGTGGCCAAACCAAGCAAGTGAAGCCGGTTGAGGGACCAGTAAAAACAAGTACCACCGTTGGGGTGAAAAGGAAAATAACTCCAATGGTAGCCCGGGCTTGGTCAAAGTCCTCGTTGACCCCTGAACAAAAAGAGAAAGCTAGGAAAGAAGGATTGTGCTTCGGCTGCCTTCAGCGACATCAGTGGAAGGATTGTCCACTGAATAAAGACCGTCGCACGGCTAATATGATAATATCTGAATGCGACGTAGAAATGCAGGAGAGTCCCAATGCGGAACATATGCAGATGCAACTGGCGGGACCTTCTCAGAGGTTAGTACCTTGTTTGTTATGTGTATCTATTGCTAAGTTAGTGACGAGTGCACCTGATAACATCCTATCTAAGCCCGCAGCAACGGGATATACGGCCTTTAATGATACGGAGTTAATTAAGATGAAAGGGCAAGTAGCCAGTCATGATGTCATTGTGTTGTTTGACTCGGCATCAACTCACAATGTGATTAACTCCAAGCTCGTGAAGAGGCTGAAATTAAAGACAAGTCCATCTGACTATGCGTATACAGTTAGGATGGCAGATGGAAGTTCAACTGAAGTATGGGACCAAAGGGTTACCCAGTTGGAGCTTCGGATTCAGGACTATGCTAAGAAGCTTGATTTTGAAATGACCAAGCTTGCTCATGCAGATATAGCCCTGGGAATGGCATGGCATTCTAGGAAGAATCCAGCCATTGATTGGAAAAAGCACGTATATCAATTCAAGATGAATGATGTGCTTTATGTCTTGCGAGGTGAAAAAGATATACCTCAGGAACCGTTGGTTTCCGTGATGGAAATCAGAAAGGCTCAAGTAGAGTTTTTATTCCTTTGCACAGCATCGGTAGAGCCGGTGGATGATTCTTCGGCTAGCACTGATGTTACACAAAGTGGTGAGATGGCCAAGCTGGCTAATCTTATAACAGAGGAGTTCTCTGAATCTTTTAGGGATGAACTACCTTATGGGTTACCTCCAGAGCGGAAAGTTCAACATAAGATTGAACTAATCCCGGGGGCAGAACCTGTAAATAGACCTCCCTATAGAATGAGTTTTGCTGAAGAGGCGGAGGTGCGTAGACAACTGGAAGAATACCTCAAGTTGGGGCAGATTCAACCAAGTTTCTCACCTTTTGCTTCGCCAGTGATATTAAAGAAGAAAAAGGATGATAAGTTTCGCCTCTGTATAGATTACAGAGCATTGAATAATATCATTGTTAAGCACAGGTATCCAATGGCTCGGATTGATGATTTGCTAGATGCATTACATGGAGCCGTGATTTTCAGTAAGATAGATCTTAAGTGTGGCTACCATCAAATCCAGATTAGAGCCAAGGATGTGCATAAAATCGCTTTCAGAAGCAGGTTTGGTCATTATGAGTTTTTGGTAATGCCCTTCGGACTTACCAATGCTCCAGCGACCTTCGTCATGCTTATGAATGATTTACTACGTCCGTATATCGGAAAGTTCGTAGTACATTTTATTGCATGATATCCTGATATTCAGTAAGAGTGTTATTGAACATCGTGAACACTTAAGGATAGTGTTCAGTACTTTGAGGAAAGCGAGTCTTCATGTGAATAAAAAGAAAACTATACTGTGTATGGTTAGGCTTGAGTATTTAGGGTTCATAATTACTCCACAGGGGGTAGAAATGGATCCGAAGAAAGTGGCTGCGATACTAACTTGGCCAATCCCTTAGAGTCTGACCGCGTTGGCGATCATTCTTGGGATTTGTCCAGTTTTATAGAAGGCATATCAAAGGATATTCTGGAATAGTATCGCCATTGACTGATCTGACCTCAGATAAAGTACCTTTTATTTGGGGACAGAATCAACAGGAAAGTTTTAACACCATAAAACAAGCTGTGGTCTCAGGACCGGTGTTCAAAATAGTTGATCCCCAGAAACCGTTGTTCCTAGAAACCGATGCAAGTGGCATTGCGGTAGGAGCAGTTCTCCTTCAAGAGGGAAGGCCAGTAGCCTTTGAAAGCAAGAAGCTTTCTCCCTCTCAAAGGAATTGGCCAACTCATGAATTGGAGTTGTATGCTGTTATCCATGCTTTGAAAACATGGAGGCATTATTTGTATGGTTCAGAGTTTTATGTGGATGTAGAACATGATACTCTGAAACATTTTTGTAAACAGCCTGACTTGAGGGGCCGCCAAGCTAGGTGGGCAGAGCTCATGCAGGAGTTTAATCTAACGATTCGGTACCGAAGAGGAAAAGACAATAAGGTGGCTGATGCGTTGTCTCGCATTATGCACAACCTGAGTTTCACGGTATTAGAGAGTGCTCTAATGACCGAGATCAGAGAAACTCAAAAGGTGGACGAGTTTGTCCAGAGCTTATGCCCTAAAGCTCATGTGTTAAAACCCGGGGAAAGTGAAAAGGATGACCTGGCATCCAGAAAAGGCCAAACTTATGCAAGATATACCATAAGGAATGGTATGCTAGTTAGAAATGGCAAGGTTGTAGTACCTGGTCAGAATGATCTCAGGCAGAGAGTCATTCGACAATGCCATGATAGCCCGTGTGCGGGACATCCAGGAGTCGAGAAGACATATGATCTCGTGAAGCGAGATTTCTTTTGGCCAAAGATGAAAAAGCATATTCATGAATATGTGACACGGTGTTTCTCGTGTCAGGTAAGTAAGGCCGAGCGGGTGAAGCCACCCGGACTTTTACAGCCCTTGGAAGTACCACTAAGTAAGTGGGAGAGCATTTCCATGGACTTTATTGTAGGACTACCTGCAACACAAGGAGGGTATAATTCTATCCTTGTGGTGGTTGATCGTCTAGCCAAGATGGCTCACTTCATTCTGACTAGAGAGTCTGTTAGTGCCCTGCAAGTGGCGGATTTGTTCATTAGACATATATTTCGCCTGCATGGATTGCCTAGATCCATAGTGTCAGACAGAGATGTTAGATTTACCGGTCATTTTTGGACAGCGGTATTTGAGACACTAAGGACTGAGTTGGGAATGAGTAGTGGGGATCATCCTGAGATGGATGGTCAGACGGAGAGAGTCAACCAAACTTTAGAGGATATGCTGAGGGCATATGTGTCATTGAGGCAACATACATGGGACAAGTGGTTGCCATTGTTGGAGTTTGCCTACAATGATAGGAAACATTCATTCCTCTACCGGGTTCAGTCCGTTTGAGCTGAACTATGGTTATAGAGACCAGCCAATCCAACTATAGTTGGAGTACCTCAGAAAGTGCCTAGTGCCGCGAACTTTGTAGTTCAGATGCGGGAGATGCTAGCACTTGCGAGAGCTAATATCCGCTAGGCTATGGATAGAGCCAAGGTGTATGCGGATGAAAATCGGTCTATAAGAGTATTTGAAGAAGGAGAAAAAGTTTTTCTCAGAATTCCTTCGCACTCGAAGTCGTTGACTTCAGGAGAGTGTGCTAAGTTATCACCTCGATACTGTGGGCCATGGTTAATTCTAAAAAGAATAGGCAGTGTAGCCTACAAATTAGGATTGCCACAGGGGT